>NC_068307.1:29371730-29464230 GCF_025860055.1 Xyrauchen texanus
GGATGAATAATATACCTTTAACAGTTCTGAATTAAAACATGTTATTCATTGCACACTTTAATAAGTAGCAAATAAAAGGTCAACCAACACACAATATTTTATGATTGTCATAACAACACCTCTAGTTTTATTTGTTTGAATGTCTGACAATCATTGGATTGCATTTATATTGATATATTTGTTATTTAGAGCATAAATGATGTAAGTGCACGATTGATAAATGATCAATATATTTATCATGCAATCATGTTTGATAAGTGGACGATTAAATTTTGCATTATTTTCTAATTGTCATTAAAATAGCTTCTTTTACGATTTTACACCATCATATGTTTTTAATAAAACAAATATTATATTCTCGTCCTTTTTGCAAACACTCCAAAACATCTTGGCCGGCAGTTTACACCAACATGGTCCAGCATGTTCCTCCTGTGAGTGGTGGTGGTGTAGTGGGCTAAAGCACATAACTGGTAATCAGAAGGTTGCTGGTTTGATCCCCACAGTCACCACCATTGTGTCCTTGAGTAAGACACTTAACTCCAGGTTGCTCCGGGGGGATTGTCCCTGTAATAAGTGCACTGTAAGTCACTTTGGATAAAAGCGTCTGCCAAATGCATAAATGTAAATATAAAACCGGCCGATTCTGGAGAAAATCCCCAAATCCATGCTGACTTGACAAATGTTCCAATCTTACGTGCAGGACTGATTTAAACTGGAAGCACAGGTGAAGTGTGACACATAGTCTAAGTTCATTTGTGACATGCTCAAAACATCTGCCTAAAACGACAGAAGATCTCATTTTTATGACAATCTTGTTATTACGAGAAAAGATGTCCGTTATAAAACAATAATAAGTATGTGTAGAAACCCCACGGACCGCTGTTGTGACAATATCTCCATTGAAATGTGCTGCTGGTGTAACAAACACAACTACAACAACACAAATCAACAACTGAACATTTTATTCAACTTCAGTCGGTTCAATGCACATTAATAATACACTAACAACATATTCTGACAAATGAATGTAAATGTACGTTCAGTGACTTAAAACCATCCAATCAGACCAGCCCGACAAGCAAAAACCTCCTCAAGCGGTTTGAAATGTTTCTTTTCCCAGCAGTCAATTCAATGCAACACAGAACACACTCTTCTGCAACAATGTTCTTGTAACTTTTAAGACAATTGAACGGTTTGACAGCGTCATTTCAAACATCATCTATTAAATAACTGCTACATTCATTTGTAACTTTAACGTTTCAATCGTTTCAATAATCACATTTGGATGCGTGTCATTTGAAAACATTACATACACAGTTTAACCAAAAACACCATCAACTCACAGATCTGTGACAGAGCAGTGCATTGTGGGATCATCAGCTTCTCCCCATCATCTTTAGCAGGAGCTTTAAAACATGAGAAATGCAGATAAGTAACACATATAACAGTCTTGATGTCATCTGTAATGTTTCATAAATCACATGAGCAGGGAACCTTAGTGAGGTGATACTTCTCATCTACGAGTTGCTCTATGATGCTGAAGTGATCTGTGTCTGGGACGTCCTCATAAGAGACTTTGAGTCCGGCGGATTCCAAATCCTACAATAAAAACATCAACAACTGTTATAACTGATATCGCTTTTTGTGCATTTGGGTTTGGAACAACATGAGTGTGAGTAAATGATGACAGGATTTTAAACATGGTTTTGGTCGTGTGTGTGAACGTTTCATCTCTCCTGTGATGTCGTTTCCGGCGTACTTTGAAATATTCCTGGGACTGTTTGCGGAACTCCGGCGAGTCGTTCTGAGCTACAGCGATCACGATGTGACAGGAAGAGGACGAGAGCTGTGACAGCAGGCGACTGGGGCTGTTCCGTAACGCCACGTCCCTGAAACAACACGTCATACATCACTACAGAATCTAATTATCTATTACCCAAAATATTACTGTTCATTTTTACTCAAAACACAATTCTTAAAGCAGTCATGACATGAGGAACACAATATTCCTTGATATTTTGACATACAGTTTCAAGAAAAAGTATGTGAACCCTTTGGAATCAGCTGGTTTTCTGCATGAATTGGTCATTAAATGTGATCTTATTTACATTAAAGTCACAAGTATTGACAAACACAATGTGCTTAAGATAACAACACACAATTATAATCTTTCATGTCTTTATTGAACATCCCATTTAACATTCACAGTGCTGTGGAAAAAGTAAGTGAACCCTTGGATTTAATAAATGGGTTCACATACATTTTCCCAAACTACACTGTGAATGTTTCAATGATGAATTCAACATATACAAGAACAGGACAATAGTTTGTGTGTTATTAGTTAAAACAGATTGTGTTAACTAATGAATACTTATTTATTATATTAATTTATACACAAATGCAGGTAAATGCCACTGTATAAGATATCACTGAACTATAAACATACTGTAAGATTCAGAACTCACTGCAAAAAGATCATTAATAAACATGCGGATATAAATCTGAGAGCATGTGATGTAACGCGAGTCGTGACAATCAGACGGTGTGGAGCGATCACGAGCACTTCACTATACTCACTCGTGCTGTCAATCAAACATGCAACGCTCTCAATACCTCATCAGACTCTCATCTCAGCGTTATTCTGTGAGGATCCCCATTTAAATCACATTAATGTTGCTCACAATGCCACTAATAACAGATGTAACCGTTTAACCTTCAGTAACGACACCACGTCTTCATGCACTGGATTAATAATGAGTGAAAGACTGTAAACAAATCACAGATATACTGGAGCAGTTTTACAGCTTGTAATGGATATACTTTTCTTATTCTTGAAAGTCTCTCTGCTGTGTGTGATGCTCTCGTGGGTTTTACTGAATGACCTTTTGATATCGTTTGAACTGTTTTCAGTACGGATATATGTTAGTAGTTCACAATTAATGTCATTTCTTTAACATTAATTAATGCATTAGGTATCATTAACAAACAATGAACAATATATTTTTACAGTCTTTATTAATTATAATGTTAAAGTTAATAAAAATACAATTGTTCATTGTTAGTTCATAGTGCATTAATGACAACTAATTCAACTTTTGATTTTAAAGATGTATTAGTATATGTTGTAACTAACATTAAGTTCATGTTAACTACAGTAATGCTGGTAAATAATGTTAACAAATTGAACTTTTTTGCAAAAGTGTGGCAAAGGCACTTTAAGAAAACAAAATAATTAAAAAAAAATCGGTTTTGGCAGATCTTGAGTGTTAAAAAATAAATAAATCAGAGATCATATCGGCCTGATCGGTGCGCCACTAATTTTCAATTATAAAAATCCACCATATCCACTTGAGAGCACTTTTTAAATTAAATGTGCTAATGTGAATGTTATGCGTTCACGTTGGAATTATTGCAATAATGAAATGACAACTTGATGAATAAATATTGTGCTGCAATCAACAACAAAGCCGCACATGGATCTGTTTTAGCATTAATAGTGTTGCCATATAAACTATAATAATAATTGTTCAGTCTGAGGATGAGACCAGCTCTGAATGATCATCTAATGTAAAGCATTAAACTGGTGCTCTTCTCAATAGTGCACTGCGGTGTAAATGTCCAGATACATGTGTGTATTTAGCAAAGGGTCTCGAAGATATAAAATCAAATCTTAAATATATACAGCATGCTGCTAGCACCAGTAAGGTCACAGGTTTGATTCCCAACAACACTTTGGATAAAAGCATCTGCAAAATGCATAAATGCACATTTATATAACTGTACAAAAACATTACCAAAGTAATCAAACTATTTATGATCTACAAGCAATAAAGACCCCATGACATGAATCACAGTAAACTCTTCAGCTCTTGTAAAATGAGACACTCACTCGGTCATCTTCAGGGGCTCGTTCACATAGGTGGAGAGAATCGGCTGCAGGTCGTAAATGCCACTAACCAGAAACGCACCTGACGAGAGAGAACGAGAAGGAGATGAAGATAAAGAGTGCTGAAACACATCTGCAGTGACAGGCTTAAACACACATCTAAACACCTTTAATCTGGGGGGAAATGTCGTACTGAGACCAATCAGTGGACAGGACCATAGCAGCCAGGTGTGCACCTGCCGAGTGACCGCACAGGTAAAGACCACTGCAGAGAGAGAGACGCTTACATCAGTGACCTCAGAATAAACACATAACACTCAGATTTAGGCATGAGTGCAACTATTAACATTGCAATATTATACATTATATATGCATTATATGTTATATTATTTAAACAATATTAAATCAGTTGCATCTTAGTAATTCTTGGTCGTATTCACTCAGAATGTCGTTAGTTTGGGAAATCAGACACTCGTTTTTAAGTCTGCTTTTAACTCTAAAAACAATATTTGGTACATAATATAGAATAATATGAATATATTGTGTTATATTGCATAAAATACACGTGTTTCTTCAACTTAGTGCATTTTTAGTCTCATCAAAAAATTATATAAATAATAATAATAATAATAATAATAATAATGTACTTTATATAATAATGTCGAAGAGTGTATGTTCATGCATAACAAGAGATTTATTTTGTCATAGCTATAATTTTATGTGACCTACATACAATTAAATCATATTTTGGAAATAACTGCAATAAAAAAATGATATTTCTCTTGATTTTTCTTTTTGTCTCATATTTCATCTCAAGCGTGATCTTCACTCTCCGCTTGGTTCTCATGTGAACTCACTTTTGAAAAAAACAAACCTTTATATTGTTTGCTGTGGTGAATATAAGTATTGTCTGAAAGATTATAAGCTCTACATTATAATGCATGTAGACATTATGACCAAAACTGAACAAGTGCTTTGAAATCTGCAGATTAATCAGAAGTGCTTTGATCATTTATTAAATATTTTGTACTATTCATATTATTGTAATTAGTAAAAACATCAAACTGATCAAATATTCATGTGTCATATGTTGTTGGAAATCTCTCAAAGAGTAAAATACAACCAGCCTATTTGTTTTACTCAACGACAAAAATATAGTGAGTAACAGCTAAATATGTGTTTGACAATTATGTTAGTGTTGCAGCGTATACGCTGCATTTTCGCTTATAACTTCATGAAAAATTAATAGAACATAAAATATCAGATATATTTAGAGGAGGTGATTATCTTTGAATCGAGTCCACACACAAGATAATCAGATGTATAGATCATTAGATAATCCACATGAAGCACAATGTTACATATGACCAGCAGGAGATGGCGCCAAATACACGACACAGACTCAATGATGACTCAAATGACACAGAATGAAACTCATTCTGTGAAATCTCATGAGTAAAATCATGTGTGCATGCTATGCAAACCTTTAGTCATTGTTGTGTTTGCATGTGTAATTAGTTCTTATGTACAATTATTATCTTTTATTTGTTTGGAGATGTTTTTGGACACTATGATCAATTATATTTGTAATGTTGTAACTTGTGATTGCTTTGTCGTATCAACACTAAACATGATTGGAAACAAAAGCACCCAGAGATATATAGTATCAAATTAGAAAAATAAGAAAAAAGGTTGAAGTTAATTTTTGGCAAAATAGTTTTGTGATTTTTCAGCAGTTTCTTATGCTGAGAGGCTCAGAATTGATCATAATCTATATCACTAAAAAAATAGAAAAGTTTTCTTTACAACGATAACAAACACTTGACCCTCCTTTTTTTGTCAAGTTATAAGCTTTTAATTTTGAGTATGCCACTGAAACAGGAAATTAGGCCTGATGTATGCATTTTCATAGTCTGGGTCTGAAGACTTAATCAGTAAAATATATATATATAAATAAATATAAAACATAGTTGAAAAGTACCAAAAATAAATGATGAAGACTTGATCAAAAGTTTCCAAGACTTATTAAAAAAACTGTTTAAATCTTTAATTGTTTTTAATAAAAATCCACCCTGGGACATGAAAGTGCCCAAAGTAACGCCCGTATATGAATGTGTTTGATGTGCACCAGTGATTACTGAAGAGTTCATATGGACGCACTGACCTGATGTGTGAATACTGTTGAATAACAGACACCACGCTTCTCCGCACCTGCGACACCATCAAATCCATATTTCCTAAAGCAACATGTCAATAAACTACGTGTTACTATAGAAACCAGAAAATTCAGTCTCTCTAAATCAGAAACACATTTTATTCTCTGTTCAAACCCTCACAGGTATCCATACCTTTGGGGGCAATACTGTAACCCACGGCGACCACCACCACACCTTTCTGCACCAATGGGACGGCCAGGAATCCAGACTCGTCCTTACTGTGAGTCAAAACATGTGTGTAGTTACAAAACACTTTAAAGACTCAATTATTGTATTTTATTTACACAACAGCTAAAACTACTCTGTAAATCACATAAGGACATGAATATATATATACAGGGATGTAGTGGAGGCTAAACGCACATAAACGCCGTTTACGCACCTCCCAAAATTCGGAAAGAGCGTTTACCCACCTCCAAAGTGGGTTTATCCACCTCTAAATTGCGTTTATCCACCTCTAAATAGTTCCTAAGCTATTTTAAATTAAGCTTATGTCGTTTTAGTTTCATATTGTTCATTATTAGTTTCATAGGTTGTTAAACCTAAGACGAAGTCTTTCATAATGCGCTGCTGCCAGTGTTTGCCATGCCCATGCGCGTGCACCGATATTGACTCCTACCAGCTATATACAGCGTGCTGACCTCAACAATCCAGCTGTATTCTAACAATAACTTAGCTCTCCTTATTAGCTAGGCTCCTTGCATGCTGGCTAATAAGTAATAACTGACAGTGCTGTGTTGGACAGATTTATACAGCGGTGTTCCATGACGGAGAGAGCGTAGGTGAGAGAGAGAGGCGGCGAGAGGTACAGGTGAGAGAGAGAGAGAGAGCGAGAGGTACAGGTGAGAGAGAGAGAGCGGCAGAGGTAGCCTAGTGCTGCGTGAATGCGCTACGGCTCTCTGCAATCAAATACGATTTTAAATAGGCTTAGTAAAAAATAAAAATAAATCGAAAATCAATGTGTGGCGGTCAGCGTTGATATTGTGGCGGGCAAAACTTCTTTGATTCCAGCTTGTTAAATGTGAATATGTTCTAGTGTCTTCTCTCCTCTGTGACAGTAAACTGAATATCTTTGAGTTGTGGACAAAACGAGACATTTGAGGACATCATCCTCCTGGGCCTTTAGGAAACACTGATCCACATTGTTCTGACATATTATAGACCAAACAACTAATTGATTAATCGAGAAAATATTCAACAGATTAATGGACTATGAAAATAATCCCAAATCCCTAATCATTATGTACAGTGCATTGCATTGGAAGCCCTGGATATAAGCCTCCCTCTCTATCTCTCTTAAATATTTTTGTACTCTCTGTTTTGTCATTTAGTAAACTTTATAGATTTCAACCATATTATTCCTTCTTGGGTCTCTTTAACAAGAACTTAGATTAATAGTATGAATAGTGATTGTGTGACCTATGATGAGGAACAACCAGTGATACCCTTGGTAGTACCATCAAATGATAGCCTATAGCGATGTCATCAGGATACACATACACCGGTAGGCAGTGGCCCACCTTACCGGGTGACCACGTCGTGGTCCACCAGAATTTATAGTTTACCCACCTCTTTTTTTACCACTACACCTCTGTATATATATATATATATATATATAATAGTAAGTAAAAGTATCAGAGGTACCTGAGAAACTGCCAGTATCCTCCATGCAGGTAAATCACCAGTGGGAGATCTGTCAGATATTAAATCAACAATCTGTCATTAACAGGTGATAATGTCATTGTGTCATTGTACTGGTGTGTGGTCAAATGTTGCATCACAGAGAACATGTTTACACTTTTCAGGGAAATCAAACAACTAATATTTTATTTATAGTAGACTCTGCATATAAAAATGGGACAGAAGAAAGTATTTTATCATTCAAAACATGAACACACAGCAGCTTTAACATCAAAAGCATCCGTCTTAACAGATAGTTTCAAGTTCTCTCATCATTTCCTCACCCTCATGCCATCCCAGATGTGTTTGACTTTCTTTCTTCTGCTGGACACAAATTAAGACTAATGGTGACCAGAACTTTGAAGCTCCAAAAAACACATAAAGGCAGCATAAAAGTAATCCATATGACTCCAGTGGTGTAATCCATGTCTTCAGAAGTGATATGAGAGGTGTGGGTGAGAAACAGATCTATATTTAAGTCCTTATTTGACTACAAATCTCCACTTTCACTTTCTTCTTTTTTTGGTGATTCACATTCTTTCTGCATATCGCCACCTACTGGGCAGGGAGGATCATTTATAGTAAAAGAAAAAGGACTTAAATATTGATCTGTTTCTCACTCAGACCTCTCATATCACTTCTGAAGACATGGATTAAACCACTGGAGTCTTATGGATTACTTTTATGCTGCCTTTATGTGCTTTTTGGAGCTTCAAAGTTCTGGTCACCATTAGTCTTAATTTGTGCTCTGCAGAGGAAAGAAAGTCAAAGACATCTGGGATGGCATGAAGGTGTATAAATGATGAGAACTTTAATTTTTGGGTGAACTGTCCCTTTAAGTGTCTACACGAGACCCATAATGTACTTCTCAATGAGCATCTACAAGAAAAACACCCCCTAAATTATAGGACAGATGACAAATAATCTTACATTCATAAAGAAGACGAATAAAACATCATCAGAAATGTTCATCCTCAAGGGAGGAGAGAGCTGTGATTCATATGGCGTGAAGAGGAAACGTGTGACATTATTCTGTATTTATAAGCATTTAAATGAACCACACCTGGAGAAGAGCTGCTGGGGACATAAACGTCCAGTTTCTCACCGTCACCATCACCGTATGGAACATCAAGCAAAGTCTGAGTGACGGCACGCGCCTTCTCCGTACCTACACAACACAGACCGTATAATGAGCAGTATAATATACTGTTGTATTCCATTCTGAACACACATAATGTATGGATAAGCAGTTTTTATAAAGGGAGTGCCACAAATGAGAGAGAATAACAAAAAAGTGCATGTCAACTCAACAACAAATGGTTATGACTCATGCACAGAAGATGTAGGTCAAATGCATCGAGCTTGTTTATAAACTGCTTCCTGTGTTATAAGCGTCTATAACGGTATATTAGAGGAAGATCAGGTGAACTGCACCGAGCTCAGGCAGGAAATGCAGTAAAATGAGATGAACAAGTGAGAGGGACACAAACACACTGAAGTAAACAGACGCACAGTAAAATCTCACAGACTCACCTGATTTTAACGCTGCCACATGGGCTTTGATGACGTCATCAGCAGACATCCTGTGCGACCAGCGGCTTGGTGAGTACTGCCGCTCCAACTCCTGTCCAAAACACCCGAGAGAGAGAGAGTGTGTGTGTGTGTGTGTGTGTGTGTGTGTGTGTTATTAGCTGGACAGACATTTATACACACACTCGCTTTGACACACACACACTCACAGCGCCCTCTGCTGGCAACACTCTCCACTCACTGCGCTGTGGGAGAAAGGTGCCTCTGGTTGTTCCTTGCAGGATACTCAGACTAACAGGCGCCATATGTTAGGATCAGGATGGGGGCGGGGTTACGACAACTGCTGCCTCCCAGGAACAAACTGAGGCCTGGGCGCGAGCAGCATACTACCATACTTCTCTACCACACTATACGTACTTAACATCACATTATTTGACAAGACTGCCTAAAGTTAAGACATTTGGACACATTATTACACATGTAATAATTACATTTATTTATGTGACGACAACCAGTCGTCACTCGCTGAATAAAACATGAAACTTAGTGAGGTCACGTGACAATAATATTGCCTACTTGAAATGCTTCTCTTCGCACACTCTTTCACATGCTATAAACAGTAAGCAGTATATACTGCGAAGTAAGTCCAAACATAAATATTGCACTGTGTCGTATGCTAGAAGTATGACTTTGCTGATGTTTTTGATGTAACATGCAATGTTTTATAAGTATATATATATATATATATAAGCATTAACTAAAGTGAAAATCTGAACTGGTATTTACATATTTCTCCTTTAAATGTCATTGTTAACGGGAAAATTCAGCAATCACTGCAGTATTATTGTGCATTTGATATATAAAACACTCACATCTTTGTTCATTGGCGTCCGGTAGGTCTTGTTCATCGTGTCTGTTCAGAAAGACCTTTGAAACAGCAGATGTGTTGACACAAAGTCAATGATTATGTGTCACAGTGTGGACGTCGAGTGTGTAATGCCCATCGCGTCGTTCTTTAACAATATACATTTCATTAACTTGAACATGGTCGCATCATAAAATTGGGGACAGCAAAACACTCAATTATTACCAATTTCATGCAATATTGCGCACTTCACATTCCCGCCTACTGTACTTATGACACTTCATGAACGCCCCCTGTGACGTCAGTGCTGATTTATAAACATGTCGGATGCACGGAGGCCGATCGAAGAAGCGGTATTGTCTATTATAGATCTATGGGCTACTGCAGCTGCGCACATGCTTGCGCCTGATTGGTTCTTTGAGTGACGCGATGTTGTAGCTGCGATAAAATGACAAATCGGCGCTGCGTCCAGACCTGCTGTTATATCATTTTGGAATGGTTGTGCTGATAATCTGATATGGAATAAAATCTGGAAACTTCCTCATAAATATTTAGTCACAAACAAAATCAAAGAAATTTCCCTTAAACTAATTCATAAATATTACCCATGTAATCATTATCTTGTGAACAGATTTAATTGTGATATTGATACATCTTGTACATTTTGTGATTTACATGATGAAACATCTTATCATTTATTTTGGAGTTGTCCTCATTCAGTTTGTTTTGGTCAGATTTCTGCTCCTTTATTAAGGCTCATATCATGCCCAGTTTTCAACTCTGCTTTAAAAATGTGTTATTTGGTTTTTTCCTTTATGACCAATCTTGTCATAAGGAATACTACTTAATTAATCTGCTTCTTCTGTTAGCTAAATTTAGTATTCATAAATGTAAATGTGGAGGAAACAAGCCTTTGTTTTTAATTTTGAGAGCAGAAATTCAACAATACCTAAAAACAATACTGGGTTTGAAAAATAAGAAAGCTGCAAAGTGCGTATCTATATGTAAGCATTTTCACATTTTTGTTTAACTTTTAAGTTTGTCACTGCTTTGTTTGTCTTTTTATGTTTGTTTATTTAGTTTATTCATTGTACCCCTGACTGAAATTGTATTTCTTAAAATTCAATAAAAAAAAAAAAAAAAAAATCGCCGCTGCGTATTTGTTTTGTTAAACTTCGATAAATAAAAATAATAATAAAAAAAAAAAAAAAAAAAAAACGTCCCTGCAATATTTTGTTTTGGCCAAACATTTTATACATAAATGTAGATTTAAATCTCCCCCTGTTTGTAGTTTTCAAGAATTATTTGGTTCAATACCTAAAAACCCTGTCAAAAATAAAAAATAAAAAAGCTGTGATTTTGTTAGATACAATTGAAGAATATAATTTGTTATAATATATATTGTGGTGTTATTGAGAGTTATTGAGACACTGTATCTGTTGTGTGTTTAGATCCGGACACTGTATCTGATGTGTGTTTAGATCCGGACACTGTATCTGTTGTGTGTTTAGATCCGGACACTGTATCTGATGTGTGTTTAGATCCGGACACTGTATCTGATGTGTGTTTAGATCCGGATACTGTATCTGTTGTGTGTTTAGATCCGGACACTGTATCTGATGTGTGTTTAGATCCGGATACTGTATCTGTTGTGTGTTTAGATCCGGACACTGTATCTGATGTGTGTTTAGATCCGGACACTGTATCTGATGTGTGTTTAGATCCGGATACTGTATCTGATGTGTGTTTAGATCCGGACACTGTATCTGTTGTGTGTTTAGATCCGGACACTGTATCTGTTGTGTGTTTAGATCCGGATACTGTATCTGTTGTGTGTTTAGATCCGGATACTGTATCTGATGTGTGTTTAGATCCGGACAATGTATCTGTTGTGTGTTTAGATCCGGATACTGTATCTGATGTGTGTTTAGATGCGGACACTGTATCTGATGTGTGTTTAGATCCGGATACTGTATCTGTTGTGTGTTTAGATCCGGACACTGTATCTGATGTGTGTTTAGATCCGGATACTGTATCTGATGTGTGTTTAGATCCGGACACTGTATCTGTTGTGTGTTTAGATCCGGACACTGTATCTGTTGTGTGTTTAGATCCGGATACTGTATCTGTTGTGTGTTTAGATCCGGATACTGTATCTGATGTGTGTTTAGATCCGGATACTGTATCTGATGTGTGTTTAGATCCGGACACTGTATCTGTTGTGTGTTTAGATCCGGACACTGTATCTGTTGTGTGTTTAGATCCGGATACTGTATCTGTTGTGTGTTTAGATCCGGATACTGTATCTGATGTGTGTTTAGATCCGGACACTGTATCTGTTGTGTGTTTAGATCCGGACACTGTATCTGATGTGTGTTTAGATCCGGATACTGTATCTGATGTGTGTTTAGATCCGGACACTGTATCTGTTGTGTGTTTAGATCCGGACACTGTATCTGTTGTGTGTTTAGATCCGGATACTGTATCTGATGTGTGTTTAGATCCGGACACTGTATCTGTTGTGTGTTTAGATCCGGACACTGTATCTGATGTGTGTTTAGATCCGGACACTGTATCTGATGTGTGTTTAGATCCGGATACTGTATCTGTTGTGTGTTTAGATCCGGACACTGTATCTGATGTGTGTTTAGATCCGGATACTGTATCTGTTGTGTGTTTAGATCCGGACACTGTATCTGTTGTGTGTTTAGATCCGGACACTGTATCTGTTGTGTGTTTAGATCCGGACACTGTATCTGTTGTGTGTTTAGATCCGGACACTGTATCTGATGTGTGTTTAGATCCGGACACTGTATCTGATGTGTGTTTAGATCCGGACACTGTATCTGATGTGTGTTTAGATCCGGACACTGTATCTGTTGTGTGTTTAGATCCGGACACTGTATCTGATGTGTGTTTAGATCCGGACACTGTATCTGTTGTGTGTTTAGATCCGGACACTGTATCTGATGTGTGTTTAGATCCGGACACTGTATCTGATGTGTGTTTAGATCCGGACACTGTATCTGATGTGTGTTTAGATCCGGACACTGTATCTGTTGTGTGTTTAGATCCGGACACTGTATCTGATGTGTGTTTAGATCCGGACACTGTATCTGTTGTGTGTTTAGATCCGGACACTGTATCTGTTGTGTGTTTAGATCCGGACACTGTATCTGATGTGTGTTTAGATCCGGACACTGTATCTGATGTGTGTTTAGATCCGGACACTGTATCTGTTGTGTGTTTAGATCCGGACACTGTATCTGATGTGTGTTTAGATCCGGACACTGTATCTGTTGTGTGTTTAGATCCGGACACTGTATCTGATGTGTGTTTAGATCCGGACACTGTATCTGATGTGTGTTTAGATCCGGACACTGTATCTGATGTGTGTTTAGATCCGGACACTGTATCTGATGTGTGTTTAGATCCGGACACTGTATCTGATGTGTGTTTAGATCCGGACACTGTATCTGATGTGTGTTTAGATCCGGACACTGTATCTGATGTGTGTTTAGATCCGGACACTGTATCTGTTGTGTGTTTAGATCCGGACACTGTATCTGATGTGTGTTTAGATCCGGACACTGTATCTGATGTGTGTTTAGATCCGGACACAGTATCTGATGTGTGTTTAGATCCGGACACTGTATCTGTTGTGTGTTTAGATCCGGACACTGTATCTGATGTGTGTTTAGATCCGGACACTGTATCTGTTGTGTGTTTAGATCCGGACACTGTATCTGATGTGTGTTTAGATCCGGACACTGTATCTGATGTGTGTTTAGATCCGGATACTGTATCTGTTGTGTGTTTAGATCCGGACACTGTATCTGTTGTGTGTTTAGATCCGGATACTGTATCTGTTGTGTGTTTAGATCCGGATACTGTATCTGTTGTGTGTTTAGATCCGGACACTGTATCTGTTGTGTGTTTAGATCCGGACACTGTATCTGATGTGTGTTTAGATCCGGACACTGTATCTGTTGTGTGTTTAGATCCGGACACTGTATCTGATGTGTGTTTAGATCCGGACACTGTATCTGTTGTGTGTTTAGATCCGGACACTGTATCTGATGTGTGTTTAGATCCGGACACTGTATCTGATGTGTGTTTAGATCCGGACACTGTATCTGATGTGTGTTTAGATCCGGATACTGTATCTGTTGTGTGTTTAGATCCGGACACTGTATCTGTTGTGTGTTTAGATCCGGATACTGTATCTGTTGTGTGTTTAGATCCGGATACTGTATCTGTTGTGTGTTTAGATCCGGATACTGTATCTGTTGTGTGTTTAGATCCGGATACTGTATCTGTTGTGTGTTTAGATCCGGATACTGTATCTGATGTGTGTTTAGATCCGGACACTGTATCTGTTGTGTGTTTAGATCCGGATACTGTATCTGTTGTGTGTTTAGATCCGGATACTGTATCTGTTGTGTGTTTAGATCCGGACACTGTATCTGATGTGTGTTTAGATCCGGATACTGTATCTGTTGTGTGTTTAGATCCGGACACTGTATCTGTTGTGTGTTTAGATCCGGACACTGTATCTGTTGTGTGTTTAGATCCGGATACTGTATCTGTTGTGTGTTTAGATCCGGACACTGTATCTGTTGTGTGTTTAGATCCGGATACTGTATCTGTTGTGTGTTTAGATCCGGACACTGTATCTGTTGTGTGTTTAGATCCGGACACTGTATCTGTTGTGTGTTTAGATCCGGATACTGTATCTGATGTGTGTTTAGATCCGGACACTGTATCTGTTGTGTGTTTAGATCCGGACACTGTATCTGTTGTGTGTTTAGATCCGGACACTGTATCTGTTGTGTGTTTAGATCCGGACACTGTATCTGTTGTGTGTTTAGATCCGGATACTGTATCTGTTGTGTGTTTAGATCCGGACACTGTATCTGTTGTGTGTTTAGATCCGGACACTGTATCTGATGTGTGTTTAGATCCGGACACTGTATCTGATGTGTGTTTAGATCCGGACACTGTATCTGTTGTGTGTTTAGATCCGGACACTGTATCTGATGTGTGTTTAGATCCGGACACTGTATCTGTTGTGTGTTTAGATCCGGACACTGTATCTGATGTGTGTTTAGATCCGGACACTGTATCTGTTGTGTGTTTAGATCCGGACACTGTATCTGATGTGTGTTTAGATCCGGATACTGTATCTGTTGTGTGTTTAGATCCGGACACTGTATCTGTTGTGTGTTTAGATCCGGACACTGTATCTGATGTGTGTTTAGATCCGGATACTGTATCTGATGTGTGTTTAGATCCGGATACTGTATCTGATGTGTGTTTAGATCCGGACACTGTATCTGTTGTGTGTTTAGATCCGGACACTGTATCTGATGTGTGTTTAGATCCGGACACTGTATCTGTTGTGTGTTTAGATCCGGACACTGTATCTGATGTGTGTTTAGATCCGGACACTGTATCTGATGTGTGTTTAGATCCGGACACTGTATCTGATGTGTGTTTAGATCCGGATACTGTATCTGATGTGTGTTTAGATCCGGACACTGTATCTGTTGTGTGTTTAGATCCGGACACTGTATCTGATGTGTGTTTAGATCCGGATACTGTATCTTATCACTTTCCTCACCTTGCACATTGCATGTTTTTTATAGGTGGTTCCTTGGGACACTTAAAAAACTGCACAAATGACTGTCACACCTGGAGTCGTGAGTTTGAATTCAGGGTGTGTTGAGTGACTCCAGTCAGGTCTCATAAGCAACCAAATTGGCCCGGTTGCTAGGGAGGGAAGAGGCATGTGGGGTAACCTCCTTGTGGTCGCTATAATGAGCTCAACATGTCACGTGATCAGATGCGTGTGTTGACGGTCTCAGGCGCGGAGGCAACTGAGATTCGTCCTCCGCCACCCGGATTGAGGCGAGTCACTACACCACCACGAGGACTCAGAGCGCATTGGGAATTGGGTGTTACAAATTGGGGAGAAAAGGGGGAGGAGATTTGATTTCCAGTCAGTGGTGTGAACTGGACTGAACATTGTAGATGGATATTATTGAACATGATGATGATGGGAGATCAGGAGCTGGATGAACATCTGTGTATTTCTTTAATATGACAGAGAGTCTCAGTGAAGGTGTCAGTGAGCGTGTGGATGTGAGCTCTGGTGTTGTGTTTTAGGAGATCTCCCCCTCCTCATCGTCCAGATGCACCCCCACCCTCCGGCAATATCTTCCTATTTCTTTACAGTAAGCTCCTTGTATCTGCCCCTGATCTGGTTTTACTCTTTCAGAAATTCAGATCTACAGAAAGTGGGTCAGAGGTCAAGTGTTCCTCAGGGAAGTGTAGAGGGTCTCGGGACAGTCCAATGGCACATTTTGGCCAATCACAGGTCCAATAATTCTCTGGTGCGAGCGGGACTCAAAAGGACGCCATTCTTAAACTTTTATGATTGATATTTTTATGGTTAGCATGTTAGCACGTTCTCAGCACATGAGACATTTGTCTCTGGTATTTGTTTTAGTATAAAGTATATTTATTATGAAAGTATGCGTAAGAGCATCACATAAATCTCAATAATGAATGTAATTCTGCTTCTGTCATCAGAATCCACATTAGATCAGAGTCGGATGTTATTTCAGACACTTGTTGGTGTTTGTAAGTGTGTTTTGAGCTCAAGACATGAACATCACCATCAGATGTGATTTAGCGGGCAGTGGAATACGTTTGGAAGTGCAATTCCTAAACTCATGAAACAATATTGTATCGTGAATACTCACATATCCAAATACTGCCTGCATGGAAACATAGTGAGTGTTTCTTCATTTCTGCCAAAGCACAATTAATATTTGAACATTCAACACAAGCAAATGCAACAAATGCAAAGATGCTAATACTCGCTCTCTCTCTCTCTCTCCCTCTGTGCGCATGTGCTGAGTGAGTGGGAGGAGCGTTGAGTGTGAGCTGAGTGTTTGGGGTGTGTGTCAGGTACGAGTGATCTATTTTTCTATCTTTTTGTATTGTTTGTTTCTTTTGGAGATTTAATTTTAGGGATTGTTTTTTATTTTTTCCGGGGGTAAGGAGGTGTTTAATTGTCCTAGAGCGTCAGCTCCGGTTTTTGTACTGGGAGCATGGCTGGCCCAGGTAGCGGAAGTTTGATTTTTTGACGCCGTCATGGTGCTGAAAATAGACGTAGCGGTTAGTATAGAAGACTGTAGCCTGGCTGTAGGAGAAGTGATTGGGCCTGAGAACATTCTGTCTGCGTCTCGCATGAACAGCGCTATTGTTGTGTTTGTGAAGACAATTGAATTAGCGAACCAGTTGGTAGAAATTGGAGTAGTGCTTAATGGTATTTTTACCCAAGTGCTTCCTCTTTCTACTCCTTCTAAAAAAGTGACTCTTTCTAATGTGCCACCTTTTATTTCAAACGAAATGTTGACCAGAATGCTTTCTCGTTATGGTAAATTGGTTTCTCCCATAAAAATGATTCCAATTGGGTGCAAGTCACCACTTTTGAAGCATATTGTGTCATTTAGGCGTTACAGTATGTCTATATGGTTCTTCAAGACAACCTGGACGAATTAGATCTGTCTCTAAATTTTCGTCATGACGACTTTAACTATGTCATTTTCGCCACAACAAATACTATGAAATGTTTTGGTTGTGGAGAAACAGGTCATCTTATCCGCGCTTGTCCAGTCAAATTGAATGTGACTAATAAGAATCCTCTACCAGTTGATGGTGAGGAAAATAACGTTGTTCGTGACGAGGAAATGCAGAATGTTGCCACTGTATTACCTATTGATGCTGAGGTGCCTGGATCAAGTATGGCTCAAAAATCGGTAACGTTAGCAGTAACAAACACTGAAAGAGCAAAAGAAGTTGTGCTGGTAGATAAGACTACTGAAGGGGAGAGTGAAGGTGCCGCTGAGGCGGAGGAAGAGGAAGTATCCGCGGTGAGCGGTCAGGTGAACGAGTCGCAGAACAGTGACGGATCTGCCGCTGCATTTGAGCAATTTTTAGCCGGTATAGAGGGGAATCGCTGTTCTGTGATTGATTTGGAAGATTGTGCCTTTAAAGCGCCTTAAAAGAGGAGACTAAAACAACGTCATGATGTTGGTAAACAGGCGAAAAGAATAGATGATTGTAGCATGAGTCAGAGTCAGACTGATACAGAGGGTGAGAGCGATTCTTCTGAATGTAGCGTTAGTGTATTATGTAGTTTACCTCAGAGTGGATTCCCCAGCCGGTCTTACAGTGCAGAAGACATAAAGTCTTTTCTTAAAGTGACAGAAAATGCAAGAAAAGTTTGTGTTGATGAATATTTCCCCGACGTGTTACAGTTTATTGAAAAAGTAAAGGCTTTCAGGAGTGATGGAGGTTTCACTAATCAAGAAGTGTATCGTCTGAAGAAAATTCTTGTTAAATTGAATGTACAACCTGGACTAAATGTTAGTAAAGATAATGCATAAATATAATCTTTCACTGTGTGTTCTCTTTCGGCTGGATCTGCTATGGTTATTTCTCTTCACATTTATGGGAGAATTTTGTGTTTCTTCTCTAAATATAAATGGGGCAAGGGATATAAGGAAAAGATTTCACTTATTTGAGATAATAAAACAGAAAACAATTTATGTTTTGTTTGGTCAAGAAACGCATACTGATGTATTAAATTCTTCTGATTGGGCAAGAGAATTTGATGGTTTATCTGTTCTAAGTCATTTGACCACAATTAGTGGTGGAGTTGCCATTTTATTCTCTAAGAACTTTATTCCCTGTTCTTATCAGGTAGATGAAATTATAAAAGGTAGACTTTTAAAAGTTATAGCTTCCTATGAAAATCGTTCTTTTGTTTTTATATGTGTGTCCCAAATAATGCATTAGAAAGAATGATTTTTCTAGATACACTGAGTGATGTTTTATGTCATTGCAATTCTGATGATTTATTATTTTTAGGAGGGGATTTTAACTGAGCACATTTTAGATCGAAATCATGTTGAACCGCATATGCTTTCACAAAAGCGGCTCATTCAGCTATTGAAATCACATGAGATTGTTGATGTTTGGAGAAATGTTCATGGTAATCAGAGGCAATATACATGGGCTCATGCTTATGATAACTTAATTTCTTTAGCAAGATTAGATAGGTTTTATGGTTTCAAACACCAGCTTAGTTTTTTCAGAAGCTGTTCAATTGTTCCAGTAAGCTTTTCTGATCATAGCTTAATACAGTGTGTTGTGTCTTTGAGCTCCATTAAACCAAAAAGTGCTTACTGGCATTTTAATAATAATTTATTATGTGACAACCATTTTAAGGATATTTTTAAAGAATTTTGGAATATTATTAGAACTACAAAATCCTCTTAAGTCCTTACAGCAGTGGTGGGACATTGCAAAAGTACAGATTAAACAGTTGTGCCAGCAATATACTTGCAACTTCACGAGAGACATAACCTGTTCAATGAAAATTATAGAGAAAGAATTATTAGAACTTCAAGAGATTGCTGATAGTACAGGAAATTTGACCCATTTTGGAAATATTCATAAAAAGAAAAGCTCTTTAGCTGATCTTCTAGACACAGTCACACAAGGAGCTCTGGTCAGATTACGTTTTCTGAGTGTAGAATTGATGGATGCACCCTCAAAATTTTTCTTTAATTTGGAGAAAAAAAACGGGCAGAGAAGGTTTATTCATGCCTTACGCTCAGAAGCTGGAGCCTTGTTGTCAGACCCTTCTGACATTCGAAGAAGAGCAATTCGTTTTTATGAAGAACTGTACAAAAGTGAACTCACTCATGAACAAACTGATGGTAATGTTTTTCTTAATAATTTACCTCAGTTATCCGATGAAGCTAATGCTGGACTCAGCAAAGCTTTAACTCTGGAGGAGTTTGGAAGAGCTCTCCAAAGTATGGAGTGTGACAAAGCGCCTGGAGTCGATGGACTGCCAGTGGACTTTTACAAGGCCTTCTGGCCTGAGGTGGTACCGGATCTGCTAGAGGTGCTTGGGGAAAGTTTAGCCAATGGGCGGCTACCCATAAGTTGCCGTAGAGCGGTTCTCACTCTGTTGCCTAAGAAAGGAGATCTGAATGATATTAAAAACTGGAGACCCGTGAGTTTGCTGTGCAGTGACTATAAATTGCTCTCCAAGGTTCTGGCTAAAAGATTGGGCGAAGTTTTGGAACAAGTAATCCATCCTGACCAGACCTATTGTGTACCTGGTAGACGAATTTCTGATAACATTTCTTTTATTAGGGATGTATTAGATTATGGTAAGAGTCTCAACTTAGATTTTGGTCTGGTGTCAATAGATCAAGAAAAGGCCTTTGATCGAGTTGAGCATGATTATTTATGGAATGTTTTAGCTGCATTTGGTTTTAATCCTGAATTTGTTTCTATGTTAAAGGTTTTGTACTGTGAAGTTGAAAGCATATTGAAAGTTAATGGTGACTTATGCGCCCCTTTCAAAGTTTTTAGAGGTGTTCGACAAGGGTGTGCCTTGTCTGGTATGCTCTATGCTTTGTCAATAGAGCCTCTTTTAAACAAGTTAAGAACAGATTTGCATGGAGTGTATATTACAAATTTTCCAAATGTATTTAATCTATCAGCATATGCTGATGATGTTGTTATTTTAATTAATTGTCAGAGAGATGTAGATTTGTTGCTTAAAATATTAAAAGAGTTTAAAATGTGTTCTTCTGCTAAGGTAAACTGGTCTAAAAGTGAAGCCATACTGGTTGGGAACTGGTTAAGTGGAGAACCAAACCTCCCAGATGGTTTAACCTGGACTAAGGTAGGTTTTAAATACCTTGGAGTGTTTTTGGGAAGTGAAATGACTGTACAAAAAAACTTTGAAGGGGTTGTTGAAAAAGTAAAAGGTCGCCTTGACAAATGGAAGTATTTACTTCCCAAAATGTCTTATAGAGGGCGTACATTGATTATTAATAACCTGGTAGCATCTTCTCTCTGGCATCGCTTAATTTGTGTTGATCCTCCACTAGGTCTTTTGTTAAAAATTCAGTCAATTTTAATAGATTTTTTTTGGGACAAGCTGCACTGGGTTCCAAAAGCTGTTCTGTATTTGCCCAAGGAAGAGGGAGGGCATGGGCTTATACATTTACAGAGCAGAATAGCAGCTTTCCGACTCCAATTTGCACAGAGACTTTTAACTGGACCAGTGGACTCAAGCTGGAAATCAATAGCTTTCGCAATTCTGCAGAATCTTGAAGGATTAGGCCTGGACAAGTCTTTGTTCTGGTTGAACCCTAAAAAGATGGACTTGTCCAAGTTACCCAGTTTTTATCATAATTTTTTTAAAGTTTGGACTTTGTTTATAGTGCAAAAACTGGATAATGCAGGTTCCTTATACTGGACGTTACAAGAACCTTTGATTCATGGTTCATGCTTGGACTTATCAAGTAAAGGACCTTTCCCAGCACTTGAAGGAATTTTACTCCGTTCTGGTGTAATATCTCTTGGACATCTAGTACGGCTAGCGGGAACAGACTTTAAGAATGTTGATCTGGTAGCTGAACATCTGGGCGTTCGATCAACACGTGTAGTAGCTAAACTCCTTGGAAAGTGGAGGTCTGCTCTTACTACGGAAGAGTGTAAACTGCTGGAGGACTATTCTGAGGGATCCATCATTCCGAACTGCGGGGATCATTTTCCTAATCTGCTGTTATCACCTAATTTAGAAGAGTGCAAAGGTGCTTTTTTGTATTCTGAAAATGTGTCACTATTGGGTTTAGAGCCGGCTTCTGGAAAAGCCTTGTATAAAAGTTGTGTTAAATCTTTGAATAAAAGTTTTTTTGACTATAAAGTGGATACTCCCTGGCGTACCATCTTACAGATGGGAGATGGCATAAACCCAGAATGGAGAGCTCTGTACAAGTCACCATTAACTAAGAAAATAAGCGATTTACAGTGGAGAATACTACATGGGGCAGTTGCAGTTAATCCTTTTATTTCAGTTTTAAACCCTGGTGTTAGTCATGGTTGTCCTTTTTGTTTGCAGAGAGACTGTGTTCCATGTATTTATGCAATGTTTTAGACTGAAGTCTTTGTTTATTGTACTACAGAATTTATTTGTTTGTTTTGGTGAAACATTTTCTGTTAGAGTTTTTATTTGTGGTTTTAAATATGTCCGGAGACACAGGTTTCAGTGTCAACTTTTGAATTTTTTGCTAGACCAAGCTAAAATGGCAATTTATAGCACCAGAAAACATAAAATTGAACGAGACACAAGCTATAATTTAGAGGCAGTGTTTTTCAATTCAGTGAAATCTAGAATTTTAATTGATTTTCGGTACTTTAAAGCCATGAAGGATCTTGTTTCTTTTGATCAGATCTGGTGTAATAAGGGGGCTTTGTGTGAGATTATTGATGACAACCTATATTTTTCACCCCTTTTAAGATAATTTTGTCTTGTCTGTTCTGATTTTATTTTAACAATGTGTTAATTGACTGGACGATGTTTTAATTTTTGTAATAAATGGATTTTGAAATTCAAATTCTCTCTCTCTCTCTCTATGCCTTCAACATGTCTCTCTCTCTCTGCCTTCAACATGTCTCTCTCTCTCTCTCTCTCTCTCTCTCTCTCTGCCTTCAACATGTCTCTCTCTCTCTGCCTTCAACATGTCTCTCTCTCTCTCTCTCTCTCTCTCTCTCTCTGCCTTCAACATGTCTCTCTCTCTCTCTCTCTCAGCCTTTACCATGTCTCTCTCTCACCCTCTCCACCCCACCGTTTATCTTTTCACTCTCAGCCTCTATTATTCTCATGTATTTATTAGCAGACGCCCTTATCCAGGTGATATCTATTACAATATATCACATTATATTCACATGCAATTCCCCATTTATACAGTCTCTTTAACCTGTCTCTATGTCTTTAATTCTCTCACCCCTCAATGGTTTGGAGTGTTTTAGCGGTGCTGTCCTGAGCTTCAGGTCCAGCTGACGGGACTCTTCTTTGGGCTCTGCTCGTGGCACTGCAGTGGTGCTTTATGGGGGTTTATAAGAGTTTTGGTTACGGTCTTTTTGTACATTGATTAATAGTGAGAATTGGCCCAATTCAGCTCTGTCTGGAGTCTCAGCACGGTACTTTTGCATGTTTTAAGCGACAGTACGAGTGGACAAAAGCAGTAAAGATGGGAAATTGTCCGGTAAGACCGCCACTGCGCTGTTACTTCACCCATGTTCTGAGGCTTTCCAGCACACGCTGCTTAACTGCTACAGAAAACATATTTATCTCCATCACTGGGTCGATCAGTGGGTTATGAGGATTCACAAGTTCTCTCAAACATCCTCATTTGTCTTAGATCAGTCGTTCTCAATCCTGGACTTGTGCTTATTGAAATAACATGAAAGATTGAAATATTAATTCACTATCGTTCTATTTTTATTAATCAAACACTGTTCTTATTTGAACTCTGTGATACTAACCACTATAACAACGAGGACTTGCATTTAAAATGTAATGATATTGAAAAAAATACATTCAAGAATTAATGAAGAAATCGAGTCTTTTTTTTAATTTGTATTTATTATAACATTTAATCAAACGACAGAGACGCAGAGTTCAGTAGAATTGTACAATATCTCTTTTCAATTGTTTCTTATTCAACTTAAAATAAGTGCAGGAGAAGACACCGGAAATAATAATGTGTCTTGTCCTAAGTTTTGCACTTTCATTTGAATAATTATGCATCACACATGGACTTATACAGATGCATGTAAATATTTCTATAACAGGAAATATGATGCACGATTAATGGTAAGCATTGATTATCAGTGATTATCAGTTTGTCATGCTATATATTGTGATATCAGTATCAGACTGTGATGGAGTTGTAGGTGGCCAGACTTCACAGTGGATCAGTAGCAGGTCTGGGGTAGTGGTACCTCTGCAGCTCGCTGGGATAGCACGTCTCCCCAAACGGGTACCCCATCCACAGCCCCAGCTGGTACCAGGCATTGGCGTACCAGTGCATGCCTTCCTGCCCCCCCTCCTCTCTGTCCTCTCCCTGCTGTGGGGAGGGTAGCAGCAGGTCCCCGAGGAGAGGGATGGAGGAGCGCAGGGTGTGGAGGAGCCTGTAGGGGGCGAAGGGGAGATGAGCGAGATGCTGCCGGCACTCCAGGGTGTAGCAGGATACCATGTGTCCGTCCACCACCAGGTTCCCCTCCACGGTGAGGGGGGCATAGGCCCCCAGGCTCTCTGACTCGCGCACGTCAGTCACGCGTTTGGCCTCCAGTGATCCAGTGCTGGGATCGTGTCGGTAGAGAAGGTGTCCCGGGAGAATGTCTTTGGCGAACGCTGGGACCCTGCGGGCGGCTGTGGCACTAGTTGTTGTGTTGTCGGGGGCGATGAAGAGAACATGATCGGGGGTGATGTACAGGGGCTCCTCAGAGCCCTCCGTGTCCAGCAGGAGGTAGCGCTCCATTCCTGTTCTCCGCCGGTCCAGCCACAGGAGGACTTCACTGAAGGTGGGCTGACCAGCAGCATTGACTGCCAGCACCCTGTCCCCCAAGCGCAGCTCTGCCATGGTCCTGCTCGAGCCATCACTAGTGAGGACTGTGGCATGGGCAGGGAAGCACTCATCTTCTGGCAGTGGGGGTTTCTTCTTTTTCTGGCAGTGGGGTTTTAATTCACCATCATTTGGGTATTTGGCCATATCTCTCTTCACATCACCCACAGTCATGGTGTTCCACTTTCTGACCAAATCGGGGTTCCTGGTAGGAGACCCGTCGGTTTCAAGGCTACAGCCTGCCTCCACCCAAAGCCTTGACAAGCACTGGATGAAATGGGGTCCTCTCTCAAAGTCATAGCCACAATTTCCACTTTCTGTAACAGAGAAAGAGAGTCTTTCAAGTTAGTCAAATAAATATTTATGGTCAGGAATGTACTTTTACCAGATGAGCCATTCAGTTCATGTTTATGTACACAGCTCCTAGAAAAGTGCTGTTCTATTAGATGTTCTTCATTGTTGTACTATTGGGATATTTTACTGATACTGTAACTCTGAATTTGCTGTGCACATAAAAAATATAATTGTAGTAAAATCATAATGTTAGTGCTCTGAAAACAAAAGCGTGTCCTTTTCTTGTGTTCACCTATAAACCTAAAGGTTGTATTCCGATCGGATTGGAATTTACAAGAATACTTATTTATATGGTTAATGCGAATTCATCTGTGTCCCAAACCCTCACGCACACCAGCGTGGCCTTCCCCCATGGTCCTAAACCATGACAGATTTCTTCCAGTATTACATTGAGGTCACTGATATTTTAGAGCTTTAAATATCTGCAAAAAATAAATACTATAGCAAAATATTAAGTTTAAAATACGGGAGAAAGTTGGTCTCAGGAGATTTCTGGGAGAAGTTTAAAAAAAGAGGGAGTTGCCAAGTATGTCACTTTGAGCAATATATACCTAAACAAAGACCTGCGACCATATTAAAGGTATACAAAATAACGCACCTCCGATATAACGATCATGACAACTTACAAGTGCATTAATTCTACAGTAAATGCAGCACCGGTGTTCAAAGTGTAAACAACTTATCAGTGTAACTTCTGATACAGCATCTGAACTGGAGACACTTTATAATACAGATATCTTAAGTTAAATATTTTATTCACTATGTGTATTATAGAGAGGGGTAATTTTATTTAGTATTTCAGTCAGATGTGTGTTGTTATGTGTCCCGCGGCATAAAAGTAAGGAGTTATGAAAACATATCCCGTTTGAGTTGCTGGGGTTAGCCACTTGTTCTTACGACGCTTGAGCGTGATGACGATATGCTGTAACTCCGCCCACAGCCTGTTTCGGCCCCGAGCCAGATTCAGATGTTGCAGGGCTGGAGATTCACGGCTCTGTTCCGGCTCGGCTCGGTTATTTGCTAGTGTAAACACACACAGACGCCCTCATGATACGGGTATGCTAGTGTGAACGGGGCATAATTGGCAACGACTAAAATTATTACATTTTTTTTATAAAAATGGGGTACAATAATTGATGATTTCATATAAAAAAACGTATAAAATGTTTTAGGTCACCCCTATGGATAAAGACATCAGCCAAATGAACAACAATAATAATCATGTACACATCCACTCACCGATGCAGTAGGGAAAACTTGACCATCCAGAACTGGTACATTGGATGTGGGAGGGGCCGTTGAGATTATAGAGTCTGTGACACTCCACAGAGCAACTTTCTCCTTCGAAACGAGAAGCACAAGACACATCTCCGTTGCCAACTGTGTAGGGATCACAGCGGTGTCTGCACTGGATCTGTTTGTTGCAGTTTAGAGTTTCTGGCTTAAACCTGCAGCTCAATGAATCACAGGTGTGTGTATGCTGAGAAACAAACCCTCCACTGTCAATCACTGACGCTGTCCATTCTGTACACACAACAACAAAATACAAGAACACACAACATTACCATGGAGATATAAACACAACATGAAAACATCCATCCATTATCAGAACTGCTTAATCCTTTAGAGGGTCGCGACAGACACACACACACACACACAGACACACTTTTACACACACACGCACACACACACACACACACACACACAGACACACTTTTACACAAACACACACACATACACAGACACACACATACACAGAAACACACAGACACACACACACACATTTTTACACAAACACACACACACACAGACACACACATACAAAGAAACACACATACACAGACACATACACACACACACAGACACACATACACACACAGACACAGACAAACACATACACAGACACACACATACACAGACACACATACACACACAGACACACACATACACACACACACACACTCACACAGACACACACACACACACACAACAACAACCGCCATTTGCCACTAAGTGGCGGTGACGTCACCACGACGCTTGTGCCAGGCTATGTGCACGTTAAGGCCACGTGAAGTGTCGAACGCCCACTGGCAGGAGGTCACGGGACAGATCCAACAGGTGACACGGGTCGAATGACTGATATGACTGGCTGATGCACCACCTGTGCCCCCTACTGTGCCAACTTGCTGTGCTTTAGCCACCCTGCGCTCTGCTTGTTGTTGTGAGCATCGCTGCTCTGCCCTCCGTTGTTGTTGGACTGCCTCCAACTGGCCAGTAGCATCCTTCACAAGCCTCCTCCAAAGAGGCCGATCTTGACACCGCTGGTACCAGTCATCGCAAGTCCACTCAGCTCCACATCCTCCTGTACCACATCACTCCATCTCTTCTCCAGCCCGTGCTGCCCGCTTAGCCCCCTCTATCCGGCCGAACAAAAGCTGTCTAGGCATGCAGTGGCCGGGCATGCGGGCTACATGATCCAGCCAACGCAACCTTGCAGAGCCGTGCAGAGGTATTCTCTGCCAACCGTGGCAGAGAATACCTGAAGCTTTGTGCGGAACGACAAACCGGGTTGCTTCCACACAGCGTTACGCAACCGATGAAAAGATAATGCTGCTCGACTGATTCGGAGTGAGACCTCTGCTGTCAAACCGGAGCTGGTCATAAGCACACTTCCCAGGTATGGAAAACACTCCACTCTCTCCACAACTGCCCCATCACTAATTGGGAGCTGTGGGGGTGTAGTGTCCGATGTTACATAATACCCAGAAAGGTGCTTAGTTTTGGTTGGGCTGATGGTAAGGCCCCATCTCTTAGTGGCAAGCTCCAGGTTCATCATCAGCGCCTCCAACTCCTCCTCTGAGTGAGCAGCAATCACCAGATCATCAGCATACATAATGTGGTTGACCAGTAGGGAGCATCCCTTGACCGCACCCGGGCATCGATCAACCTCCCATTATATCTGTACCAGATGGAAATTCCTCCAGTACAGCCATCGAAGGCTTCACGAACCACGCGGTCGAAATAGATATTAAATAATGTGGGAGCCAGAGGACATCCCTGTCGCACTCCAAGGGGAACAGGGAATGGCTCTGACTCCCGACCACGTAGTTTTACCCGGGCCCGCTCGCCATCATGAAGGTCCTTAATGACACACACACACACACACAGACACACACATACACTCACACATACACACAGACACAGACATACACACACAGACATACACACACATACACAGACATACACACAGACACACACAGACAGAAACATACACAGACAGACACACACACACACACACACACACACACACACTCACACACAGACAAAGACATACACAGACACATACACACAGACAAACACACACACTCACAGACACACACACAGACAGACAGACACACACACACACACACACACACACACACACTCACTCACACACACACACACACACACAGTTATTTACAATACAAGGGAACACCCATACATGGTGTTATTTAAACTCAAAACAAGGTTCTCCACTCTCTGGACTCCCTCTTCCTCTTGAATATATCTGATCCTGATAAAACATATTGTGTCTCTTCAAAACATCTCATCTTCCTGAACTTCTGAAGTTCTTCGTCAAGGAAAGCTACAATGTAATCTTCAAAACTGTCCTGTAGAAGAGGGGCTCTCTGTCGGGAACAACAAAAGATTGCTGTGCTGCTGCAACACAACTAACTTCAACAGAGAGGACGACTGTATTATGAAAACTTAATTTTAAACATCACAATAACGTGTATTTACAGATTACAGTAACTGAACTGAATCAATGCTGTTGATATCGTCACAATACATGATGTGCATCTCTTCAACTAGATGCTGGAGCATTGCACATGCGCACATGGACATTTGGAAGCTAGTGCAAACATAGACATCATATAGATGTAATATCTATGAGTGCAAGTATACGTCATGCGTGACTGAACCGAACACGCGCGTGACGAACAAAGACGGCAGAACACCATAGACATCATATAGATAGACGCCCTATCGACCGCTACTGCCTACCAGAGCCATATAGAGAGAGAGTTGCGACAACTCCATTGACTCCAATGGAACGTTTTTTTTACAGCAATGGCGGCTCGTGGAGCCTCTCAATAGTTCCCGGAAGTAGCAGCAAACACATGCCGCCCCGTAGAGATGCAGCAGAACAAACCGTTTGTGACGCACTTTTAAAAGGTGAGACGTTTAAAGAATAATATTATCTTATTCTGTATATTATCAGTACATCTAAATAAAAATAACTTGTAAATTAAAACCTTATAGTTGAGTATTACTCATTAAATTAGGAGATAAGGGATGTTATCGGATAACTAACAGATTAGGCAAGGATTGGAGCTGGATAAAGTTAGTAACGAACACCCTATTAATTGTAAAATCTGTTCTCTTGATTCAGTTTCATCCATCGTTTTAAAAAAAAGTAATATCAGTAATATATTATTACAATTTAAAATAACTGTTTTCTATTTTAATGTATTTTAAAATGTAATTTACTCTGTGATGCCAAGCTGAATTTTCAGCCTCATTACTTTTGAACGGCAGTTTATATACGAGTATGCTTAAGTTGTTTTAAAGCTGAATATATTGTGTATATGAATAAGTATTGTAAGAATTATACATTAGATATATAATATTTATAATACATAATTAATTATATTACTATACATAGAATTGTAAGAATTGTAAACAATAAGCTTCATTTCACTAAATTGTACATTTACGTAACTGCTGCTAATAGTTAATAGTTCATTGACCCATTGTGCAGTGCGAGCTGGAAATCACCTGTCACCAGCCTGTCGCTGTACTATCTGAAAAGTCATAAATATGGCATTATTACCATGAGATTAGTGAAAACAATGAACATGAGGTAACATAAAAAGGCAACAGAAGCCCATTGCCTGAAATAAGTTGAGGCAAATAACGGTAAGCGAACACTAATCCTAAAATATTAGCTGATTTGATCTTTAAAAAAACAACATCGCTGAAACAACATACTCATGCTACATACATATGTCGGTGTGTTACATAAATATATAAAATAAATGCATTTATTGACTACTAATTACCAGAAATCGCAGTTCTGTCACTCTACTCTAACAGTTTTAAATGCCCGCCAAAGCACTTCCTGGAACTATCTGAAGTCTACGTGAATCACGTGACGATCAAGCATTTAGAACTTCCGTTGTCGCAACTCTCTCTCTATATAGAGTGCCGAAGTTATGACGTCACTTTGTAGGACAATTCTGAAGTTAGCAGCGCATGGGTTCCCTCGATCGAAAAGCTATGCATTTTCCCCATAGACTTTTGGAAAATCGCAAAAAATAAGATCTGTGTTCAACAAAGAGTTGTGACCCTTACACGTTTTGTCTATCAAGATAATATTTACAAGTTAATCCAAAATGTATACATTTTGAAGCCTAAATAAAGCCGTCAGATAGGTTATAAACGGACTACAGCACACCATGGTCGCGGATCAACGTCATCATCAAGCTTCCTCAAACTTTATTTAAAAAACACGCTCGCTCATTATGATCTGCGCTGTGTATGAACACTTATCCACTTTCTCATGAGAAATATTCCCCATTCGTTTTTTCCAAAAATGTTAGAAACTAATTTTGTTTATGCGTGTCTCTCTGAGATTTTTTTAAAATCTTTTGTTAATGTTTTATTTATTCGTTTATTATTTTGTTAGTTTATATAAACCTTAATATTATTTTCTTTGTGATTAAGATTATTATGCCTGATCATTGTGCCCCAAATAAACTTTAAAGATTATCTTTCACTGTATTATGTTTGCATACCATTTGTATGTTTGCATACCATTTGCTAATTCGCCAGAAAAAAACCCGCGATTTTACCATCTCATAAGCACTAACGTTAGCTATGGCCGTATCAATTTCCAATCTTATGTCCTTTTTCTTAGACGATAGAAAAACCATAGATCGAGGAGAGAACCACTATAAATCACAGAATCCTGTGTACAAAAATATTTGGAAAAACTACAATTTGAAAAGACTAAATATATAATGTTATGTGTATTAACTGAAAGGTAAACTTCTAAGAACGTGAGGCTGAAACGCGGGCTAGTGAGAGATTTCCTGTTTGTCATGATGACGTCTAAAGTCCCCGCCAAAGGATGTAGTCCCTTTTAGCAACTTGTTAGCAATCACCGTTTTTAAGACACAATAAAGTTTAAAAAACCAAAATCAGGTTATAACTGGTGTGTTTTATTTCATAGATCAAAACGTGAAAATATTTAGAGGCTTTGTTAACCACAGACCTTATTTCAGGCGATTTAGCAAAAACCCATTCAAAAAACCCATAGACTTTAGGGCAAGGGAACCGGAAGTGCTAAAATGCTAACTCACTTCCGCGTTTTGGCCTACAAAGTGACGTCATAACTTCGGCACTCTATATGGCTCTGGGTGGGGTAAAGTAATAATTACAAGAGCTTCTCGGTTATCAGATACAAGCATTCAACGCAGTCCTGGCGCCATGGGCGGGCATTGGGGGGCCTGGCCCGCCCTGTGAGTCACTAGTGCCCGCCCTGGATGATCCTGTCTCCCTTCATCAACTCTACGTCACGTCTCACATCTCATTTAATCACGATCTCACAAAGCTCTTTTATTATGCAGCATGCAGAATTCAGCACTGAACAAAAACTCCAACGTTTTGAGCGGTGAGTGGATTTTATCTGAAATGCATCTGATTGGCCATTGCGTTTTAGAAATCAACACATATGTCTGTGATTGGCTACATTGCACAACGCTGCACAAACACGTTATAATGAGAACAGCTACTTGTGCTTGCGACTGTAAATCGTTATTTAGATGTTCTTATTGCTTTTGTGCAATAGATGAATAGCAATGTATTTGTTTTTGGATGTTTTATTTAGATAGGGAGTCCCACGAATCGTTTTATTCTCCCGCAACCCATTTCCGCCCGCGCCCGCACTCGACCATCAAATCTAGTCGGAAATGTTAGTAGTCCCGCGGTAGACGGTGGGCCGAGGGGAGATTTCGTGTTTTCAGACGATCTGTGGGGATGGATAACCCAGTTTTTTATATATAACCACTACACTTCTCAACAAAGCAAATAAAAATGGTTGCCATTCACATACTTTGCACATTACTATAATATCGGTAACTTTCTCCAGGTTATTTTCCCGGCGAATAGAGCAGGCGGCTACGTGTGGGGTCCGACATGCATGACGTATTTGTTGCCTTCATCCAATAGCGTGCGTGGGAAAGTGTCGGTGTTGGTGACGCGTTTGTTAACACACTGGCCCGCTGATATGAAGTTGCTGTCTGTGCACATCTTTTCGAGAAGTGATTTTAGCCCAGGAAAGATTGAACTTATTTTGCCCACTTATGCTACATATTCAGTTTGACACAAAATGTGAATGTAGAGGTAACGTTATGCATTTTCACAGTTTTTATTTTATGTAACCATCTTTTGTCATACGATGTCCTGTCATTTCGTTGTAATCTTTAACAAATATACCGTTCTGATTTCACACATTTGATCCATGGTATTGCTTGGAAACACAACATCATAAAAACCATAGACATCTACTGCAGGATACAACGTTAAAATAGCCTAAATATAAAGATATGAAACTTCACTTTGCCCTCAGCCAAAACGATTTGCCAAGGAACAAATTATAGATTACTGAGACCAAAGATCGCCCGTTAGTAGGAGCGTGCAAGATGGCGCCCTGATCACATGTACGTTTGTGAGGTCAGCAATCCCAAACTGTTTATAGTAGTTATAACGAACTTAGAGGCTTTTTTTTTTTTGAGAATTTCCGTTAATTAATGTTTTGAATTCTTGGAACAACAATAATGGGAGGATCTGAAAAGAGGAAAGGTGCGAAGAAGTCACAGGAAAACAGTGTCGGATACTCCTGCTAGAATTGCTAGTACAGGTGACGATAAACAAGCAGTTTATCCTGCATCCGGGGTATTGAAAGACAGTTTGCATGATTATTGTGAACAAATTTGTGAGTCTGAAATTATGCTGGCAGAGGAGGTGATTCCACCGCTTCCCGACACTCCGTGCAGTTCTCCGGCCGTTAAACTTCGAAGAACTGATAACGTAAACGCGGCAATTATTTCCACACAACTCTCTGAGCTCTCTCAGTTGGTGAAAAACAGATCAGACGGTTTGGAAAAGTTGATTGGCGAAAACTCGCGGGTGATTAAAGACATGAAGGAAGAGATCTGTAGGAATACGGAACGAATCTCTGGAATGATGGAAATCATTGAGTTTGTTTGCAGCGAGGTTAAAAGTTTGAAAAAAAGAGTTGATTCTATTGATTCGCACGTGAAGAAAGAAGAAATTAACTCCACTGAGCGAGAAAATCGCCTGGCTCATCTAGAAGCCTACACACGCAGATGGAACATGAGAATCCACGGAATTCCAGAGAAAGAAAGAGAAAACGTCCGTCATGAGGTTATCAACGTGTGCCAACGTCTTCTACCACAATTTAAAGATAAATTCCCCGAAGTAGTTGATGTGGCACACTGACTTGGCCGTGTTAATTCAAATAATAAAGCTCGTGGAATCATCTTCCAATTCACCTCGCGTTTTTACCGGGATGCTGTCTGGCGTGCCGCCAAGGACGCTGAGTTTCTGATTGAGAACCGACTGAAAATCACGGAAGATCTGTCACCGGCCGATAGAGCGAGGAGGATTACGCTTTGGCCCATAGTTGAAAAGGCCCGTAAAGAGAACAAAAGAGCTTTTTTCGTCGGTGGCGAGCATTTGTGGATGGTATGGAAATATTTCCTCCTGCTTAAAAGGAATTCCGCTCTGACTGATGCTACGCTGACTTGACCTTGGAATTATTTCAACCCCTTAAAAGGGGTATTATAGTTGTTGTTCCTCAATTGTACATATTTATTTTCTAGATAGATTAATGAAGGGATTGTTGACCTCATCCCTTGTTTGTTCTGACCGGTTAGGTTCTCTGTCTCGGTGACTTAGTCCTTATACTTGTTCTTAGAACTAATTCTTTCTTCTATTATTGTTCTGTTTTTTTTCTTCTTTTCTTTATTCTTCTATGTCCTTATCTGTTATTTCTTTAAATTGTAGAGGGCTACGAAACATTCTTAAGCGTAAAGCAGTCTTTCTGTATCTTAAAAGTCTCAACACAGATTTTTGTTTTTTACAAGAATCTCATTCAACTTTACAAGATGTCAATTTATGGAAATCACAATGGGGGTTGGAAATATGGATGTCTCATGGAAATGAATATTCTGCTGGAGTTTGTATTTTAAAAAATAATTTTGGTGGAAAGATTCTGGCTACTGATTGTGACATCAATGGTCACTACATTATACTTGCTTTTCAGTTTGCAAATATGACTTGTATTACTGCTAATATCTATGGATATAATTCACCAAAAGATAATAAGGTTTTTTTTTAATAAATTAGAAATGCGTATATGTCATATGTTTTCTAAATTTCCAAATTCTTCCTTAATATTCGGTGGTGATTTTAATGTGGTTTTGAATTGTACCTTGGATAGATGCCCCCCCCCAATTTACTAATACTAATTCTGAGTATATATTATCCTTTATGCAAAAATTTTCTGTTATTGATGTGTGGCGAGAAACCCATCCCTTGCAAAAAGTATTCACATGGAACAATAATTCCCTTTCTAGACAATCCCGTCTTGATTTTTGGTTGACCTCAGCAGAGTTATCAAATATAAAGACTGATATACTTCCCTCACTATTTTCTGACCATAAGGCCATTTCTATCTATATTCCATTTGTATCCGCTCCCTCGAGTAAAAGATCTTCATATTGGAAACTTAACACCTCAATTCTTCAACACAACGAAGTTCTCACTAAGATTGATAACTTAATTTCCTTTTAATGGCATAAAGCTAATAAGGAGAATATTTTTTGCATTAATTGGGAACTTCTTAAATACGAAATTGGGAAGTACTGTCGGAAATACAGTAGTTTGTTAGCAAAATTAAGAAAAAGTAATGAAAACCAGATTATGGCTAGAATTTCGGCATTATCATGTAAAAATGTAGGTGATCTTACAGACTCAGAAAAAATTGAGCTTGTTGATCAAAAACATAATTTAGAGGATATATATAAACGGAAGGCTGAAGGCGCCTTCATCAGATCTCGCCGGAATTGGCTAGAGGAGGGTGAGCAGAGTTCTGCCTATTTTTTTAGGTTAGAAAGGCAGCGAGTTAAAAATTATATTCAGCAAATATGTATTGATGGGAATGTAACTGTTGACTTTAAGATAATTGCAGACTTTTGTGCTAAATTTTATAATGATTTATATTCTTCTAAATTTTGCCAGCAGTCCACCACGGAATTTTTTGAGACCTTATCTCACATAAAACAAATTAATAATGAAGATTGTAGTCTGTGTGATGCACCCATTAGTCTTTCAGAAATTCTTGATTCCATAAATAATTTAAAAAGTAACAAATCCCCAGGTACTGATGGGCTATCTGCAGAGCTTTATAAAGCATTTAGTCAAAAATTAGCACCTTTTTTACATAAAATGTTTTTAGAGAGTATTGAGAAAACCACGCTTCCTCTCTCTTTATGTCAAGGGCTAATAACCTTGATTCCCAAGCCCAATAAAGATCCCCTTCTATTAGAAAATTGCCGCCTGATCTCTTTATTGAATACCGATTATAAAATTATTGCCTTGATTTTAGCAAAGAGGCTAAAACTTATTCTTAATAATATAATAGATGAGTGCCAATCAGGTTTTATGCATCAGAGACATATTTCTAATAATATACGCTTGATTTTTGACTTGTTGGATTATTCAGACCTTATTTCTACTGATAGTTTTATCCTCTTTCTTGACTATTATAAAGCATTTGATTGCTTAGAACACGAATTTATGTTACAAGGCCTGCACAGATTGGGTTTCGGTAATTTTTTTGCAAATGTATTAAAATGCTTTACCGTAATGGTAATAGCTCTATCCGACTCAATAATGGCACCTCTCCTAGGTTTTTTTTAAAGCGTGGTGTAAGACAAGGTTGCCCCATTTCCCCATATCTTTTTCTAATAGCTACTCAATTTTTAAATTTACATATAAAAGAGAGCCCTGTGAAGGGAATTTCTATTGCTGGTACGGAATTGTTTATTAGCCAACTGGCAGATGATACAGCATTGTTTCTAAGAGATGCCTCTCAGATCCCAACTGCTTTAACCTCTCTTCAGTCTTTCTCTAAGGCATCTGGCCTTTTGCTTAATATTAATAAATGCGAATTACTCCCGATTAAAAAATGTGCTGCAACCTCAATCTCAAACATTCCCATCAAAGAAAGTGTCACCTATTTAGGAATAAAAATAATAAAAGATACTAAATTAAGATGTCAGATGAATTTTAGTTCAGTTGTGGAGAAAACACAAAAAAAATGTAACTTTTGGTTGTTAAGAGATCTATCTTTGAAAGGCAGAACTCTGCTTACTAAAGCAGAAGGGATTTCCCGCTTATCCTATGCTGCTCAATCTTTATTTGTGGATAAATCTACTTGCAAGTTGATTAATGTAATGTTGCTCAAATTTCTTTGGAAAAATAAAACTCATTATGTTAGAAAATCAGTTATTTTGAATTCTTATAATAAAGGTGGCTTAAATTTCATTGATTTTGATTCTCTTAACAATACCTTAAAAATTAATTGGCTTAAACGTTTCCTTCACAATCAATCTTCTATTTGGAGTATAATCCCAAGATATATTTTTTCTCAATTAGGAGGTATACATTTTCTTTTAATGTGCAATTATTCAATTAGTAAACTTCCTGTCAAACTTTCCAATTATCATCAGCAGATGCTTATGGCTTGGAAACTTATTTACAAGCATAATTTCTCGCCACACAATTTTTTAATTTGGAACAACTGTAATATTCTTCATAAGAGGAAATCTTTATTTCTTGAAAACTGGTTCAATAATGGAGTGATGTTAGTTAACCAGCTATTTGATAGTGAAGGTAATTTATTTAATTATTCCGATTTTGTTTCAGGATACCAATTCCCAGTATCTAGTAAAGAATTTACGTTTGGTTACGTATGTAACCTCCGTTCCCCGAGGGAGGGAACGACACGTTGTGTCGGAGAAGCGACACTAGGGGTCTCTCTTGAGCGCCGATATTCACCTCTGACCTATTGAAAAGGGCCAATGAGAGTTGGCAGTCAGTATTTGCATACCCCGCCCCCTCATACGGGTATTTAAGCGGGGAAAATACGGAAGTTTAGTCAGGATTTTTCTGAGGAGCCGGAAATGGTCCGGCCACAACAGTGGCTCGGTTCAGCAACATGGCGGAGGAAAGACACAACGTGTCGTTCCCTCCCTCGGGGAACGGAGGTTACATACGTAACCAAACGTTCCCCTTCTGTCGCTCTCTCCACGATGTGTCGGAGAAGCGACACTAGGGGACCCATTCCAATCTTGCCATGTGCTGAACCGTGTACGTGAACTGCCGATACAGAGGCGGGCAGGGATTCATCCAGTGCCGCGCATCGTCTGTACCTGGCTGCACGTACCCTTCCTCAATGCCCCAAACGAACATCGGGATCCTTCTAGTTACCCTGGGAGGGGAACAAGGCGATGTTTGCCAACATGGGAACGGGCCAGCCTGGCTGGGCCTCTTTTCTCTCTATGTTTCTCGCATAGAGCAATCACGGCCGGGGCCCTTACACGCATATAGGGAAGGGGGTCTTACCCAGACCCTGCGGAGACCACACCTGCCCTTTTTCTTGGGGAGGAAAAGTGGCAGACACGTCACACAGCCGTCTTAGGGCTCGTGTGGAAAGTATGGTGCGGTGGTAGAGCCAGCCTCGAAAGGGGGAGTTGCTACAGCACGGCGACCGGGGCAGCCGTAACTGCCTAAGGGAGACACGGGGGTGGTCCGCTCGTAAGGGGACAGAACCGTGGAAATACACACAGGGGAAGTCCGAGCAGGAGGCCTTACCTGTGGAGCACCTATACCAGTACAGGGTACCCATCAGGGTACCCGCAGTGGCTTGGGTCGGCGAGTTCCTCCGCTGAACCGCGGACCCGGAGGGCTGGGGAGGAATCGACCAGGGTCCCGACTCGGAGTGGGGCGCCCTGGGAAAAAAGGCGCACTACTTAACCTTGACGTCAGGAAAAGGGCGCTGGGCGCAAGCAATCCACCCGGCCGGTCAGTCTACGTGTTACCGAGTTCTACGGGCTCGGACCTCACAAAACACGAGACGCAACCGACTCAACGCGGAGGTTGTAAAACCTCGCGAAGGTGTTGGGTGTTGCCCAACCCGCGGCTCTACAGATGTCTGCTAGGGAGGTGCCCTTGGCCAGTGCCCACGAGGACGCAACACCCCTTGTTGAGTGAGCTCGGACCCGCAAGGGTAGGGGCACGGCCTGGGTGTGATAAGCCAGTGTGATGGCGTCAACAACCCAGTGGGCGAGCCTCTGTTTGGAGACGGCATTCCCTTTCTGCCGTCCCCCAAAGCAGACAAAGAGCTGCTCAGAGCGTCTGGTGCTCTGTGTGCGGTCCAGGTTTATGCGCAGGGCGCGCACTGGACACAGCAACGAAAGGGCTGGGTCTGCCTCCTCCCGGGGCAGCGCTTGCAGGTTCACTACCTGATCTCGGAATGGTGTGGTAGGAACCTTGGGCACATAGCCCGGTCGCGGTCTTAGGATCACAGACGTATCTGCCGGACCGAACTCCAGGCAAGTGTCGCTGACAGAGAACGCTTGCAGGTCTCCAACCCTCTTGATAGAGGCGAGCGCGATCAGCAGGGCCGTCTTCAGGGAGAGGGCCCTGTGTCCAACTGATTCAAGCGGCTCGAAGGGAGGTCTCTGGAGTCCTGCCAAGACTACCGAGATCCCAGGAGGGAACTAGGCCTGGCCGGGAGGGATTCAACCTCCGGGCGCCTCTCAGGAACCTGAGGATCAGGTCGTGCTTACCCAGAGATTTGCCATCTACAGGATCGTGGTGGGCGGCAATAGCGGCAACATACACCTTGAGGGTGGACGGGGACAGCCTCCTGTCCAGCCTCTCCTGCAGGAACAGAAGCACTGACCTAATCGCGCATCTCTGCGGGTCTTCAGCTCGGGAAGAGCACCAATCTGCGAACGAGCGCCACTTTAGGGCGTAAAGGTGCCTGGTAGAGGGGGCTCTGGCTTGGTTGATTGTATTCACAACGGTCGCCGGTAAGCCGGCTAGCTCTTCCGCGTCCCATCCAGGGACCAGACGTGGAGGTTCCAGAGGTCTGGGCGCGGGTGCCAGAGCGTGCCCCGTCCCTGAGAGAGGAGGTCCTTTCTCAGAGGAATTCGCCAGGGAGGAGCTGTCGCGAGGAGCCTGAGTTCCGAGAACCAAGTCCGAGTGGGCCAGTAGGGGGCCACCAACGTGACTTGCTCCTCGTCCTCCCTGACCTTGCACAGCACCGGTGCAAGAAGGCTCACTGGGGGAAATGCGTACTTGCGCAGCCCCGAGGGCCAGCTATGTGCCAGTGCGTCTGTCCCGAGGGGAGCCTCTGTTAGGGCGTACCAGAGCGGGCAGTGGGAGGTTTCCTGGGCGGCGAACAGGTCTACCTGGGCCTTGCCAAACCGTTTCCAAATCAGCTGGACCGACTGGGGGTGAAGCCTCCACTCCCCGCCGGGCAGGCGTTGTCGTGATAGCGCGTCCGCTACGACATTGAGCTTGCCGGGGATGTGAGTGGCACGCAACGACCTGAGTCGCTGCTGGCTCCATAGGAGGAGACTGCGAGCGAGTTGTGACCTTTGATGGGCGCGTACGCCGCCTTGGCGATTTATGTACGCCACCACCACGGTGCTGTCCGATCTCATGAGGACATGTTTGTCCCGAACTAACGGGAGGAACTTCCTGAGAGCAAGAAGGACGGTCAGCAACTCCAGGCAGTTGATGCGCCAACGCAGCAGGGCCCCTTTCCAACGGCCCACTGCTGCATGCCCGCTGCACACGGCACCCCACCCGGACCGGGAGGCGTCGGTTGTGACCAGAACGCGTCGGGACACCTGCTGCAGGGGCACTCCTGCCCGTAAAAAGCAGAGGTCTGTCCAGGGTCGGAGTGTTTTGAGGCAGGCGGGGGTGATTCTTACCCGATGCGTGCCGTGGTGCCATGCTTGTCTCGGGACTCGAGTCTGGAGCCAGTGCTGGAGTGGTCTCATATGCATCAACCCCAGCGGCGCGACTGCTGCGGAGGACGCCATATGCCCCAGGAGCCTCTGGAAAAGTTTTAGAGGGACCACTGTGCCTGGCTTGAATGAAGCGAGGCAGTCCAGCACCGACTGAGCATGCTCGCTCGTGAGACGTGCTGTCATTGAGACTGAGTCTAACTCCAGCCCGAGAAAGAGATGCTCTGAACCGGAGTGAGCTTGCTCTTTTCCCAGTTGACCTGAAGCCCCAAGCGGCTGAGGTGCCGGAGCACCTGGTCTCTGTTTGTGCATAGTAACTCTCGAGAGTGTGCTAGGATGAGCCAGTCGTCGAGGTAGTTGAGTATGCGGATGCCGGCTACTCATAGCGGGGCAAGGGCCGCCTCTGCGACCTTCGTGAAGACGCGAGGGGACAGAGACAGGCCGAAGGGGAGGACTTTGTAATGAAACGCCTGGCCGTCGAACGCGAACTGTAAGAAGGGTCGGTGTCGTGGCAGAATTGAGACGTGGAAGTACGCGTCCTTCAGGTCTACCGCTGCGAACCAATCTAGATGCTGAACGCCAGCCAGAATATTTCTCTGCGTGAGCACAGTCTTAACAAGGCCCGATTGAAAACTCGCAGGTCCAGGATTGGTCGTAAGCCGCTGCCTTTCTTGGGTACAATGAAGTAAGGGCTGTAGAAACCCTTCCTCATTTCGGTTGGAGGGACGGGCTCTACCGCGCCCTTGGCTAAGAGGGTCGCGATTTCCGTGCGCAGGGAACTGGCATGCTCGCCGTGTACTGCGGAAAAGCGTACGCCCCTGAAGGGGGGTGGGAGCCGGGCAAACTGAATTGTGTAACCGAGTCGAATGGTCCGGTGCAGCCAGCGTGATGCGTTGGAAAGCGAAAGCCACGCTTCCCAGCTCTGCGCTAGGGGCACCAAAGGGACGAGTATTTTGGACGTACCCGGCGGGGCCTCGCAGCGGGGCGGAACAGGTAATGCAGCGTCGGGCGGCTTCGTTGCGGCCTGAGGCTGAGGTGCTGAGAATAGACTCAAAGCACTTACCTTGCTCCGCGCACCCGGCAGGGGGCGGGTTCGTGACTGAGGAGGAGGTCTGATGCTGGCGTCCTCTGGACTCGTCTGAACCGGCCAGCCGGGGGGCAGTCGAGGGCAAGCGGAAGGCGGGATCGCCGCGTCCGGTGTACCGGGACTGTCGTGATCTGAAAGCAGATTGCCGTGAGAACGGCATTTGCGGGCCAGGTGACCCAGAGCTCTTTTATTGAGAATGTGGGTACCACAGACCCCGTCAGGGGGTGTGGCAAATGAAAAACAAAGGATTCTCCTCCCGGCCCTCCACCGGGGGACGGAGCGGTCTTACCACCTCCGGAGCTAACGTCTTCGGCTCTGGGTCGGCTGTCTCAGGAACGCTTGGGAGCCTTCCGGGTCCTAGAGGGGGTTCGTGAGACAAGTCCTCGACGGTGTCACCGAAAAGGCCAATCTGGGAGACAGGTGCGTCCAGGAAGCGATTCTTGTCAGCCTCACGCATATCGACCAGATTGAGCCAAAGATGGCATTCCTGGCCCACTAGGGTGGCCATCGTCTGTCCGAGTGCCTGCGCTGTGGCCTTCGTCGCTCTTAGGGCGAGGTCGGTCGCTGAGCGCAGTTCCTGCAGCACATCAGGATCAGGTCCACCCCGTGCATGTTTTTGAGAGCTTTGGCCTGGTGGACTTGCAGGAGGGCCATCGCATGCAGGGTGGAGTGTAGGCCACACTGTAGGCCTTCGCGTTAAGCGAGGATGTTGTCCTACAGGGCTTGGATGGGAGTACGGGGCGACCGCGCCAGGAGGTAGGGCTACCGGGGCATAGATGGTGCGCAACTGCCCTATCAACCTGGGGAATTGCGCCGTATCCTTGGCGCTCTCCGCCGTCGAGGGTGGAGAGAGTGGAGCGGTTGGCACCTAGGCGAGCGGAGAGACGTCAGCTCATCATGCACCTCCGGGAAAAACGGGACCGGGGGGATGCGAGGCCGCGAATGGCGCGCTGCCCCCAGGAACCAATCATCCAACCGCGAAGGCTGTGGGGAGGATGGAGGGTTCCAATCCAACCCCACGCTCACGGCGGCCCGGGAAAGCATGTCGGACATCTGAGCGTCGGCCTCAGCCTGGGCCTGCTGGCCCGAAGGCGGCAGTCCAGGGGAGTCCTCGGCATCAGACACCGCACTCTCCGATGCAGCGGCGAGCTCATCCACTTCGGACTCGGGAGGATAGACGGCCGGGCCGTGAGGCGAGCCGCTATCACCGCGAGCATGGACGGGGACAAGCGAGCGTGTCGGGGAACGGGAGGTTCGCGGGGGGCTACCCGGCGAAACTGCACCCGCTGCCACCCCCAAATCGCCCCCAGCGCCAACCGCATCGTCCTCAATCCCGTGGGAAGAAGGAGCAATGCGGGGTGCAGCTGGGGCGGCTTGCCTTCTGTTGAAAGCAAGCCGCGACCGCAACGTGGTCATGGTCATGTTCTCGCAGTGAGAACATGAACCATCCACAAACGCCGCATCGGTGTGATCGCGGCCCAAACACACGAGACAGCGCCTGTGGCCGTCTGAAGCGGAGAGACTTCTACCGCATCCAGGAACGACACAGGGGCGGAAAGGCATCTTGAAAAAGACGCGTCCTTAAAAGGACGTTCAACGCCGCTGTGTTTGCTCTTTTAGAGAAATTTGCTCTTTTAAAGGAAATAACTCTTTTAATACACAGTGTGTGTGTGTGTGTCTGCGCTGTCGAAGCGCTCAGGGGCAACAATGCACGCCGTGCAAAGTACAGAGAAAGCCGCTGTTGTGCGCCGTCAAATCCAACAGCAAGCAGATCGTCAGAGATACAGGAACGTTCAGGGTGTGTATTCTCGCAGCAGACTGCAAACAGACCATCGGCTCCGAAGAAATTTTCTGACTAAACCTCCGTATTTGCCCCGCTTAAATACCTGTATGCGGGGCGGGGTATGCAAATACTGACTGCCAACTCTCATTGGCCCTTTTCAATAGGTCAGAGGTGAATATCGGCGCTCAAGAGAGACCCCTAGTGTCGCTTCTCCGACACAACGTGGAGAGAGCGACAGAAGGGGAAATATAGTTTTCAAGGCCATCTCTTTGGAAATCTGTATGCTGTTTAGAAACAATAATAGTGCTACAGTGACTTCTGTTTCTCCCCCTAGCCCTGAATCTACTGTGGTTGGTTCTATTTGTTTTTCAATACATAAATCCAATTATAAAATTAGGTCATTATTTTTGGACCCTGTTACTTCAATTCCTTCCTCCATTTCTTATTGGAATAACCTTTTGATGATATTAAATGGTCATATGTTTGGTCACTTCCTCAGAAATTCTTTCTAACTAATAAAGTTAAAGAAATATCCTATAAAATTATTCATAGATTTTATCCAGTTAAATACTTTTTAAAGAAATTTAGAAATGATATTGATACTTCCTGCTCTTTTTGTGAAGCCTCCTCTGAAACTGTTGATCATTTGTTTTGGGAATGTCTTTTTACTCAGTCTTTCTGGAACAATATTGATGCTCTGATTGTCCAAAAGGTTTTATGTAACTTTTCTTTATCATATAGACACATTCTTTTTGGATTTTATGTTAAAGACAAGAATCTAATTAATGCATGTTTTTGTATAAACCTTCTTTTATATATTGGAAAGTTTCATATCCATAAATGTAAATATATAAAAAGTAAACCCCACTTTAGCTTTTTCAAAGAAGAATTGAAGATGTATTTAAATACAATTTCAACTTCTGTTAACAAGAAGTTGAAATTGTTTAAATTTTTTTTCTTTTGTGCCCTCTTCTCTTTTTTTTTTTTTTTTTCTTCTCTTACTCTCTTTTCTTTTTAGACTATTGTTGAATAGATTTAAATTTCTTTCACAATTCCTCTCTTAATGTTTTCTGAATCATAATTTCTCTTTTGTTTTGAAAGATTGTTTATATTTCTTGTATGTATCGACTTGTTCTGTTTGTTAATATTGCAATAAAAAAAAATAAAAAAAAAATAAAAAAAAACACTAGACATCAGAGCCAGCGGCAAACGTCAGAAGCACTAGCCGAGGTAAGGCTGTTCCAGGTGGGGTACATGAGCGCTGAGCGCCTGGATCTCTCACTCCGAAAACGTCAAATAGGCTCTATCTTTATGAATAAACCATAGATTTGAGCTTTAGACAACTGTCGACTGAAAAACTATTAAAACTACATTTCGTGACACAATAACAGTAGTATTTTTTCATATCGTTGAGAATAAAACAACTGTCCCAACTTTACAAATTCAGGTTCTCCCTCCATGGGGATCATCCATTTCGAAAAGTAAAGCAGATACGGGCCCTCGGCCCACCGTCTACGGGAGTCGACCAACCACCAGTCCTTGCTTGTTTGCACTTTTATTTATATTTTTTTATCAATAGGCTACTGTAACTTTGTTACAAGTTGGTAAGTTGTCGTTTTGTATATACATGATGAATAAACTCCTGAATAAAAATAAAAATGTGTTTGGTCTGATTTTAAAAATAATATTTTTAAATGGATTTGATTTTTTTGTCGATAGTGAGCGCGGGAATGTTTGTTTGTGTCCTAAGCATAGTAGCACTTAATAACGATAGCTGTTATTTTTTTTTTAAACAACTATGCTGAGCTATTTCGTGTGACAGTTACCATGGATATACAGCGTTTCTTTAATCAAAGACCACCAAAGTTGGGAGAAGAGAGCAGCGAGGTAAGGGGAGAAGACCCAGGGTGTAGCAGTTCACAAGAGGTCGATCCAACTCCCAACACTGCAGAAGCTAGCCATTCCAGCGATACTAGTTGGTCTAACGTTACTTGCCAAAGCCTCAAGCAAGGGACGTCACGGCCACAGGTGGCAGGCGGTTGACTGTGAGATGCGTTCTGTTTCTGCTGGGATCTTTGTTTTAAAATAGAACAAAAAGTCAATATTGCATCTAAAATGTAAGTTACTTAATATGAATTACTTGTTTATTGAACTGTCGAAATCAGTGTTACATTTTCAATCGTGATGGTATTCAGCACTTGGTTGTATGGTGTTGCTTCATGTTATAAATATATATGCTAACTGAGTTTCTTTGTGTGAGCTGCAGTTAGGCCTATTTGTTTCATCGAGAGGCTGCGCGAGCCTAAACCGCACAAATCTTTAGCGTCAGTTCTGAATTTGAATAGCGTCAGTACATTATGTAACAGGCTACTATCGATCATTATCATTGTATCATACATATTCAATTCATAATCGGTCATATCATTTAATGTTATTATGCAATTAGGGAATTAGGTTTATCTCAGTTGTGCCCCCCTGAAAAAAATGTAATGCCCGTCCGTGAATTTGTGTCTGGCGCCGGGTCTGATTCAACGGCCCTGTTGTATAAACATATTTTTATTTGTTATTTGTGTTTGCGCACGTAATATCAGGAAGCAATGTAACTTAATACACGCATGACGGCGATGCGCAAATCGAGTTCCCTTTACAAAAGGCTTCACTACGATGTTGCGCTGCTAAGCGCTACGGGGAACAGCTTTCGCTGTGAGCCGAGCTGAATAATGTGTGGAACACGTCAATGAACATTGACCGGAATTTATAGCCTCGGCTGATGTAATCATTAGATGCACCTGAGGCCAGGCTATAAATGGATACGTCACCAGGTGTCGTCAGAAACTCTTTTTTCAGAGCGATTCTGTTTCTGTGTGTTTCACACACCCTGTCAAAACTTTCTTTCCTCTGTTAGGAGTTAGAATCAGTTAAACAGTGTGCAGTGAACTTTGTTCTTTGTTCTCTTTTCTCTTCTGTTTAGAAAATATTATATTTATATATATATTTCTAAAAAAGAGAGAATGACTGAAAGCCGCAAACGGTGCGTGTTCCCCTCTTCTCGCTCTATAGCTGAAGACGACACACATCAGTTTTTGCTGTTTGTTTGGGAGCACGCTGCTCTCGCGTTGCAGCAGGGCGGGTGCGAGCACTGCGATTTGCTTTAACAGGCAGAGTGCGTCGTGCTCGCCTCGCTTGCTTCCGGGAGTCAGCACTCTCGAAAAGAAGATCGTTCGTGGGGCTCGTGCATGGTTTTGGCTGAGGAGCAAGAGACGGGTTGATCCCTTTCTCTCACTCTCTCCCCAAACCCAGCTGTTTCTTCACATGATCTCGACGCTTCTCGGATCATGAGGTGGATCGCTATTCTCTTCCCGCCTCCGAGCTTTCCGTCCGCGATAAAAAATCTACGGAGGAATTGCTCGATGTTGTTACTCGTGCGGTTGCCAGATTGGTCTGGCCACACGAAAAAGAGACCCCCAAACGCTCCAAATTAGGGGATAGATTTTATCTTCCAGTCTAAGACAGGGAACGCCTCATGGGTTCCTTCCCTTCTTTGATAAACCTCCATTAAGAGCTTTTTCGCTCATGGAGAACCCCTAAAAAAAAAAAAATATATATATATTTTCTTCCCGTGTTCACATACCCTCGACGTCATTATATTCGACTGTCGTAGGTGCTGAGGCACGGTGGTATTCAGTGATGCCGCAGGTCGAAGAGACGCTTGCGGGCTATCTCTCGCCGGGCTCGGCATCGTCACTTAAGTAGCCCTCTCTCCCCTCAAAGCCTTGTAGGACAACCTCCACTTTAGTGGGAAGGGCTTATCAAGCAGCAGGTCAGGCTGGTGCTGCTCTGCACACTATGCTGTTTTACAGGCGTACCAGGCTGACCCCCTGGGCGACCTGAGTGTGGGTTCTGCGCTTGACGAGCAAGCCGCAGACCCGCCTCGGTCCCGACTGACGGGAGGCTCAAAAACAAAGCGTGGCGAGTCGTGCTCCTCCTCCCAGGGATTGGGGACAGCCTCGCCGCCCTCGCCAGCCACGAAGCAAGACCCAAGAGAAAACCCTGATGGTCTTACACCTAGATTAGGGGGTAGTTCCCCTCGGGACGGGGCGCGTGTTTCACTTCACCCCTCCCGGTACCCCCTCGAAGCCCCCCATTCCCGCCACCTCTTGGTGTTTCGGGTTGCAGAGGCTTCCACCAAAATTGGGTGTTTTCGCTGTTCCTGCATCTTATTCAGGACGCAAAACACTCGACAACCCCTCAACAGGAAGTGTTAAAATATAATACCCATCTCAGAGATCCTGGCAGCGTGGAAACTCCTGCCGGATATATTCTTTTTGTGGGTCTTATAAGGGCGTCAGGATTTAATTCACTCGCCGTTTTTCCGTGTTTCAACGGCGTGTTCTCACTACCGTTGTAAAAACAAAAACTCATTCTCCTGGTTAAAGGGGCCACGGTATGTGTTCCCCTTCCAGAGAGAGAGTTAGGTTATTACACTAAATACTTCCCGTTACCCATGGAGGGTGAGGGGTGGCGTCTGGCTTAGATCTTAAAGCTTGAACTACCCATGGGTGTTCAAGTCCAAGATGATGCCTGTCAAGACGGTCGTGTCTCAAGCCCTACAATTCGTTTGGCTGGTCACCATCGATCTTATGACGCACTTCTATACTTCATTTAGAAGTTCTGCCACAACATGGAAAGTTCCTGAGGTTCACTTCCGGGGGCGAAGTCTTCCAGGGTCAGGTTCTTTCACTCAGCCTAGCCATTTTTACCCGCACATTCACAATGCATGATGTAGCGCTGGCTCCTTGCGACTCCGGGGCATCTGCATTCTGAATTATGTAGACGACTGGCTGATCCTAGCGCAGTTCCAGGAACTGGCAGTTCAGCACAGGGACATCGTCTTAGCTCATCTGTTTCTCTGGGGTTGAGGCTCAACGCCAAGAAAAGCGTCCTCTCTCCCACTCAGAACACTGTCTATCAGGGCATTGTATGGAGTTCAATCTCAATGCGGGCACGACTGTCTCCCGCTAGTATTGAGTCCATTTAGATCACCCTGAGCAAAGTCAGGCTAGGTCAAGGTTGCACTGTTATCAGTATCAATGATTTCCATGTCTCAGGGCGAAGGCGTCCACAGTGATCCCTCTGGACCTTCTGCTCATGAGACCGTTTTTGTTGTGGCCAAAAGCCAGGGGATTTCTTCCAAGGGCCAAAACCCCTAGGCTAAATAGGGTTACGCGCCTCAGGCTTCGTTCCCTTTCTATGTGGTTCAGACCCCGGTTCTCTGCCTTGGGTCCCACTCTAGGTGCGTCTTGTTGTCGCAGGCTGCTAACAACAGACGCCTCCCTGATGGGCGGGGTAGCGGCCTTAAGTGGTCGTCCAGCTTAAGGGGATAGGAGGGTCGTCAGCTCGGTTGTCACAGTCACTGTCTCGGGTTGATGGCTGTATTTCTGGCCCTGAAATACCTCCTCCTGAGGCTGCCATGTCTTGGTGCGGGTGGACAATGCAGCGGTAGCCTCTTACATAAATCATCAAGGAGACCCACGTTCTTGTCAGCTGTATTTCTGACACGTTGGGTTCTCCTTAGGGCCCAGGGCAAGCTCCTGTCACTCAGGTCAGTTATATCCCTGGATGCCCGTATATGGGAGCAGATTTACGGTCCAGACAGAAAATACCAACGGGGGAGTTAAGAACTCCACCCTAAGGTAGTAGTTGCCCAGAGTTCGCCAGCAAGGGTTTTTGCCTCTTACTGATAGCACCGCTCTGGCCGAACAGGGCTTGGTTCTCGGAGCTAATCTCTTCCCTCGACGGCTCGCCTTTGGCAATGCCGAACAGGAAGGATCTTCTGTCTCAGGCACAGGGCAATACTTCATCCCTGCCCCAAATTGTGGAATCTTTCATGTTTGGCCCCTAAGGGTACCAACTGAAGGACACAGGGCTCTCTCCTGAGGTTATCGAGACCTTTTTGAATGCCGGGCTTTTTCCACTTGGAACAAGTTTGGGTGAGATCTTAGGGCAGAAGAGGACCTCTTCGCCTCTATGAATAGCGCAATGTCTCCTCTACTTCCCCCTGAAATCACCCAGCCCCCTTGGGTCTGGACGTTAAGACACATACATGACCCAGAATGCGTCTGTATGCATTTCTTTCCCCGGTTTCTCTGCTCCCGGGAGTCTTGGCAATGTTCACCAGCAAGGGTCTTGCCTCCTATTAATGGCGCTGCGCTGGCTGAACAGGATATGGTTCTCGGAGTTAATATCTCTCCTCGACGGCTCACCTTGGGCGATTCCGAACAGGTAAAACCTTCTTTCTCAGGCTCGGGGGACATATTCATCCCCGGCCCGAATTGTGAAACCTTTCATGCTTGGCCCCTGTAGGGGTACCAACTGAGTTTCACAGGGCTTTCTCCTGAGGTTATCGAGACCATTTCAAGTGCTAGGGCTCCCTCCCTTGGAACTGATCTGGGTAGATTTTACTGGGCAGAAGAGGACCTCTTCGCCTCTGTTGATAGCGCAATGTCTCCTCTACTTCTCCCCGAGTCACCCAGTCCCCCCCCTCGGGGGTGCTGATCGTGGTGGCGCATACATGGCACAAATGCTCCTGCATGCGTTTCCTTCTAATAAGTTCAAATTACAGAACCAGCTAACTGCCGGTTTGCTTCAGTTCTGGATTTTCTGTGGAAAGAATTGTCAGCGGGCACTTGCCTCGCCACTGCCAGGTTCTATGTGGCTCCCACTTCGGCTTGCCACGCCTTGGTGGGCGGGGTGCCCTCTAAGAGGCATCCTTGCTAGGACCTCTTCATAGGGTAAGACCCCCCCTTTTTAAAACCTCTTGAGTCAGCGTTTGGTAGACTTCTGACTCTCAAGATGGTTTTTCATATGGCAATTACGTCTCTAAGGAGACTTGGGTACCTACAGGCTCTGTCTCTTTTGCCGGCCTGTTTTGAGTTGCCCCAGGTAGGACCAAGAGCATTCTTTGCACCCTCACCCTGACTACCTGCCCAAGGTGCCTTTCTCGACCCTTGGCCAGTCATTCTCTAAGCCTTCTGCTCCCTGCCGTTTGTAATGCCGGAGCAGCTAAAGACTACTCAGACTTTGTCCAGTCTGTGCCCTTCAGAATTATGTCCACCGCATTTGCTAGTGGCGTAAAGTCAGGGCAGCAGTTCTTCACTTTGAAGCCGTGACCGGGTTGTCACTTTGGGTGAGGGACCTTACTGCCCGGGCCTACGAAGCGCGTGTTCAAGCTTCGCCAGTAGGTTTTAGGGCGCACTCTTCCAGAGGGCTGTCCTCCTCTAAAGCCTTGGCTAGAGGTCTCCCTCTGCAGCAAGTTTGTGGTGCGGCAGGTTGGTCCTCTCCGCGCACATTCATTAAACTTTTATAGTTTGGATGTTCTTGCCACTCTTGGCTCTTACGCCCTTGAGTTGACACCGAACAAGTTTGTGGTGCGGCAGGTTGGCACTCTCCGCGCACACTAATCACATTTTATGGTTTAGATGCTTTGCTACTCCGGACTCTTATGTCCTTGAGTCGACATCTCAGCCCATGCCTAAACAAGTTTGTGATGTGGCAGGCTGGTCCTCTCCGCTCACATTCATCAGTTTTTATGACAAGTTTGTGTTGCGATAGGGTTCTCTTCGCACACATTCATCGAACTTTATGGGTTAGATGCTTTGCTACTCCGGGCTCTTATGCCCTTGAGTCGGCATCTCAGCCCATGCCTAAACAAGTTTGTGATGCGGCAGACTGGTCTTCTCCGCACACATACATCAAAAAATTAATGGTTTAGATGTTTATGCTACTCCGGGCTCTTATGCCCTTGAGTCGACATCTCAAGCTCATGTCTGAGACCTCTCGCGTTTTTGTGAGTACACTGCACAACCGTAGGGGTCCGGACAGCCCCAAGTGCGGCGGCGTGGGTATTGCGTTCCCCGTAGCGCTTAGCAGCGCAACATCGTAGTGAAGCCTTTTGTAAAGGGAACGTCTCGGGTTACATGTGTAACCCTTGTTCCCTGAAAAAGGCGGAACGAGATGTTGCGCTGCTTTGCCGCACTGGGACGTCCCAGGACTGCTCTTCAAAAAGAAGTATCTGATGACACCTGGTGACGTATCCATTTATAGCCTGGCCTCAGGTGCATCTAATGATTACATCAGCCGAGGCTATAAATTCCGGTCAATGTTCATTGACGTGTTTCACACAATATTTCAGCTCGGCTCACTGCGAAAGCTGTTTCCCATAGCGCTTAGCAGCGCAACATCTCGTTCCGCTTTTTTCAGGGAACAAGGGTTACACATGTAACCCGAGACGTTACCCCTCCCACTTCTGCTAGTTTTATTGATAACCTATATTTATTATCCTGTGCGAATTGGCCATTAATATTACAGACGTCCTGTGGTAAAATGACATTATTACTCCATCTAACGTTACCCTAAAGTTAATCCCGAATCCGAATAGGGCTTTAGATTACAATTGACACAATAATTCTATGTAGGAATAAAACAATTATTATTGGTATAATAACAGTGGCCAGTGAATTTTACACAAGTGTCATAGACTGTATTATCAGTGTTGGGCAGTCACTACTTGTAGCTTAGCTAGTAACGTAGTATTTTGTTGTTAGCTATAAATAGTTTCTTCAACTTATTAAAATATCTTACTTTACTGCAACTATCTGTTTCTGATTCTTTATCATATTTATAGTGTGTGATTTATTAAATACCTTATATCCTACATCACATATTTAGATTTTGGACGTCTGGTCACTTTATATCTTATCTCAGAATATTAATACTGTTAAGCCTACTATGAATATTAAAATACGCCGAACCATGTGTCCTGTATCATAACTACATGAATGACCTTTGCAGCAAAACAACTCCCTGTGAAAATCAGTTCGGTATTCAGTGAGGTATGATTAATTGAATGCGCTGACAGTTCATTGCACCTGTCATACAGATTACACTGAGTGGAGCGGGTGACCGGTCTAAGATGCCAGTAGGCAGCAGAGCCGAGAGAGAGTTGCGACAACGGAAGTTCTAAATGCTTGATCGTCACGTGATTCACGTAGACTTCAGATAGTTCCAGGAAGTGCTTTGGCGGGCATTTAAAACAGTTAGAGTAGAGTGACAGAACTGCGATTTCTGGTAATTAGTAGTCAATAAATGCATTTATTTTATATATTTATGTAACACACCGACATATGTATGTAGCATGAGTATGTTGTTACAGCGATGTTGTTTTTTAAAGATCAAATCAGCTAATATTTGAGGATTAGTGTTCAGCTACCGTTATTTGCCTCAACTTATTTCAGGCTAGGGTTTCTGTTGCCTTTTTATGTTACCTCATGTTCATTGTTTTCACTAATCTCATGGTAATAATGCCATATTTATGACTTTTCAGATAGTACAGCGACAGGCTGGTGACAGGTGATTTCCAGCTCGCACCGCACAATGGGTCAATGAACTATTAACTATTAGCAGCAGTTACGTAAATGTAAAATTTAGTGAAATGAAGCTTATTGTTTACAATTCTTACAATTCTATATATAGTAATATAATTATTTATGTATTATAAATATTATATATCTAATGTATAATTCTTACAATACTTATTCATATACACAATATATTCAGCTTTAAAACAACTTAAGCATACTCGTATATAAACTGCCATTCAAAAGTAATGAGGCTGAAAATTCAGCTTGGCATCACAGGAGTAAATTACATTTTAAAATACATTAAAATAGAAAACAGTTATTTTAAATTGTAATAATATATTACGATATTACTTTTTTTTAAAACGATGGATGAAACTGAATCAAGAGAACAGATTTTACAATTAATAGGGTGTTCGTTACTAACTTTATCCAGCTCCAATCCTTGCCTAATCTGTTAGTTATCCGATAACATCCCTTATCTCCTAATTTAATGAGTAATACTCAACTATAAGGTTTTAATTTACAAGTTATTTTTATTTAGATGTACTGATAATATACAGAATAAGATAATATTATTCTTTAAACGTCTCACCTTTTAAAAGTGCGTCGCAAACGGTTTGTTCTGCTGCATCTCTACGGGGCGGCATGTGTTTGCTGCTACTTCCGGGAACTATTGAGAGGCTCCACGAGCCGCCATTGCTGTAAAAAAAACGTTCCATTGGAGTCAATGGAGTTGTCGCAACTCTCTCTCTATATGGCTCTGACCCCACCTCTCCATGCCGGGTGAACACCGGCTGGTGCAGTAAACATAGCCTAGCTAACGTTAGCTGGCTACAATTTCAGTACAGTAATATCAAAGATCCTTGCTCCTTCTCAATTATCTGGTAATATTCTATTCACAAAATACAACCAATAGTACGGTAATGTTAAAACGTACTTGTGAAAAGTAATCCCCCGGGCCCTATTTGCGATGGTCCGCGATTAAACAGGAAAATGCTCCACAGTGCTCTGGCAGCTTAACTGCTGCCGCACAACGAAACTATGAGTACGACCGGTTTAAGATGGCGGCCGTATTTCTTATTGCGCAGTCTCTATATAATATCTATTCAGAACACTATGATCAGAGAGCACATCGAGGATTCAACTATCAACATTTAACAATGCATTACTTTTCCTTAAATGTCTTATTTAGTTTTTCTTTATATATGTTTTATAACTATGACGTCTAACCTTTATTCTTCTGAATTAATGTAATAATAAATGTACAAATAATAATTGTTGGGTTTCTTTAGGTCTCATAACAAATACATATTTATGATTGATTTGAAATTCTGAAACATACATAATATTAATTGTTAATCTCTAAGATCATGAATCTAGATATAATTTAAGTCAGAATTGCTAGTTCTTATTGAGGTATTGTGTTTATTATAGTTAATAATTACATTATGAGCTATAATGGGTATTTTATTGAATGATAATTGGACACAGTTGTGACATCACTCCTACATATACAACATAAATATGCACAACACACAGAGGGCAATTTTTGATGATCTCTACTTTCCCCGCTAATTTATATTATTACTGCCAATTTATACTATTGCTACTAATTTATATACTAAAACTATATAAATATAATCACAGCTATGACTTGTATGAGACTGTTCAAGCTTTCATTTGAATGATTTTGCTTTTAATACGGAAGATAGCTGTGTGTATATATATATATGTGCTTACTCACCCTGACCAGGAAAGAGTTTCCTGCAGAGAGTTTTAGCTGCAGTTGAGTCTTGAATGCAGATCTTCCTCCAGCCTTCCCCGTCCACGTTCCCTTCAACAATTCCCGTGTACTCCGAGCCTGCAGTCTGAAGCTTTACTTTTCTACACACTACCTGTGTTATGAAACTCCTCTGTGTCACCTTTATAAACTCTAACTGTCTGACATTGCAGGAGTGCCTGGAGAATTTACCAGTATCACTGAAGAGAGTCCTAAATGTCCAGGAGCCTGACCTCCACACTTGGAGATTGCCTACTAAGTCATAAAGACCATCTTGAACATTGACAAGTCGAGTGCTCGGCTCACAGGACGGGACCAATCCCCAGTGACCCCCGTGACAGGTTATGCTGCTCTCCTCAGTGGAGCTGTGGTAGAGATAATCACACCTCAGGGACAAAGTGTCGCCTTCTTTGAAACGCCCTGTGCGATCTGTAGGTGATTGGAATTGACCATGTTGATCCCGGGGAGGGTCGGGGCAAGGGATCGGCTCACAGTGTGGCATCACAAGTGTTGGGGAGGGGTACCACTCTCCAGATTCTACCTGACATGTAAATCTGAATTTGCCTGAAAGATCGTACCCCGGGTTGCAGCTGTAGATCATTATAATTGAGTTGGAGTCCCGAGAGGAATGGAGTTGTCCATTGGCGATCTCCGACAGGCTGCTGCAGCACCGTGGAGGGCTGGGTTGTAAACTGCTGAAGTTACAATGGCTTTCAAAGTGGAACCCAAGACAGGGAACATTTAAAGATCCTCCATGAGTAACAATACTGCCCCTGTGGGTGCAATCTCTGGGGACACAGGGCCCATGGGATGGAAACAGACCTGGCGTGCATGGAAGTTCAGAGTCAGAGATCAACCGATAGCCCTCCAGGCACTTAATCACCGCCATCGGTCCGTCCGCTGTCATCTTCTCCTCAATGATGGTGCTGCCCCTGGGGGTGATGAATTCTTGACACAAGTTTGTAGTTTCAATGGGTGGGAAGAATGCCTCCCTACTTTCCATCTCTTCCATTACAGACGACACAGAGACTATGTAGAGAGATTTGGGTTTTAAGTCATCGATTTCCAATCTGGGATTGCTGGTGTTAAAGTGTACCACCTCTGTGCTGCTCTGTTCTTTCACACGCACCACGAAAACATACCTCTCGCTGTGGGGGTCATAGTCCCTAGTGGGCGCTTTCCAGTTTATCATCACCTTGCTGTGGGTTACATGCAGCACATTCAGAGACAGCGGCGGGTTGGGTCTGGTTCTCTGCACCACCTCCTGCAAAACCAAAACAGGAACCTCACATTTCATCAGATAAAGCTGAAGGGTGTAAAGGACTCCGGAAAGGAGGCCAGTGATTTCCAATGAGGTGCTGTTACCCCAAGCAAGACTGTCTGAGTGGAAAAGCTGGTCTGACACTTTCAACCAATACTGGAACATTGACACCATCTCGCTCCCTGCCTTCCCCAGCACCATGCCTTCTACCTCAACAGCCGTCTCCTTAGCATGAGTCAAGCGGAGGGAAATGCTGGATGAGTTGAAATTCTTTAGGGAGGGGCTAATCTCAGTGGCTGAGATGAAGTAGGATGGGTCAATGTATGTGTCGTTTTCAAACACAAAGTTGATGTGCTGGTAAAGAGAGTGGTTGTTGCTCCAGTTGTCTAAAATGATAGTGAGTTTGTCTCTGCCCATCAGGTTTAGAAGAGGATCTTGGTCTGGGTAGTGCAGAGAAATGACCAGGTTTCCTTCTTGAGTGAAGAAGCAGGCATCCTTTGGGGCAAAGTTACGAATGAGAATGTAATCCTCAATTCTGTCAGTGGCAAAGTTGTCGATGTGTTTCACTCCGCTGCTGTCATCCAGGATATAGAAGTCTCTCCCCGGACCCCCATACAGCAGATCAGACCCATGTCCCGGCACCAGAGTGTCATTCCCGAATTTTCCGATTAGCTGGTTGTCCTCGTTGTCTCCGATCAGCAGGTCATTGAACTCGGTCCCGATCACCCTCTCAACTCCAGTGAAGGTGTCATTCTCTGCGTCCGCTCCTCCCCCTCTCCCGATGGCCAGGTCCACTGTAACCCCACTGCCAGTCCTCACGTCTCCGCTGAAGAACACAGTGTCAACCCCGGGACCCCCGTCAATCCAATCTGCCCCACCCCCTCCATAGATAAAATCATCTCCCTCTCCACCCCGAATCTCATCTTCCCCTTCTCCTCCCTCCAGGACGTCATCCCCTCCCTCTCCGAATATGACATCATTTCCTCCAAAGCCCTCAATCTTTTCACTGCCCTGGTTGCCGAGGATATAGTCGGCCATGTTGCCCCCGGTGATGAGGGAACTGTAGTGGCTCCCAGTGATGTAGTTACTAAAGGCTGTGGAGCCATGAATTTTAGAAACTTTTCTGTATTCGTTTTTTGTCGAGACACAACTGATGTTGCAGCTCTTGGAAGATGATGTCATGTCAATGCTGAGGACAGACTTGTAGGGGTAAGAATCACCATCAATTTCAAATAGGAATCCATCCAAGGAACGAACCAGGAGGTGTTGGAACTCTGGCCCCTGCAAATACTTCAGTAGGCGGACACGGACAGAGTCATTCCTGGAGCGGGAGAACATAATGATGTGGGGTCTCTCCAGGAGAACTTCAATGTCTTCATAGAGCACCTGGAGGAAGAGATTATCTGGTTTCACATCTTCCGCCTTGTTGTCAATTTCATTCTCATAGCCATATGCGTGGCCGAGTACATATGTGTCTGACCCATTGCCCCCCTGCAGGTACTGGTAGTTATTAATGTTTCCAGTGCCAGGGTCGATGAAGTTATCAAGCTCGTTTCCAATCACAGTGTATGAACACTTGTTGGATTTGGCCTGGAACCTTTGCACATTCCTCCAGGGATCTTTGCTCAAATCAAACATCTGTTTCTGGTCTGTACACTCCTCCTTGCTGAGGTTAATCTCCATGGGAATCATGACCTCAGGGTCAGATGCATTGAGTGGCAAGGTGGCGATGATGCCATCAATTGTCTGCACAGCCAGGTGGTGGAAGTTTTCACCCTCGAACCAGTGCAGCAGATTGACTTCAATGTCAGTGTCTTCCATCTTCAACACAAGGTGTGGGAATCGATGCTCTGTTTTGATTGTCCCCCAGGCATGTTGGATAAACAAAACGTCACTGATTTTGTCTTCTGCGAGATTGCTGATGTTAGCTCCTCTGCACCCAGCCTTGATGATGTATTTATCACTGCCGCCTCCTCCCTTCAAGAAGTCTGTGCCTCCGCTACAGCTGAGGAAGTTTCCCAGAGCATTCCCGATGATGACATCATCATAGGGGGAGTCAAAGACAGTCACCACACTGTGGAGGTGTCGGTCAGCTTTGTTGAGTTCGACAGTGCTGCCATGTTTCTCTGTGCCGAGGTCCACTATCAATGGTGTCACCACCACCCCGCTGTCCTCACTGTTTGAGATGGAAAAAGTAACATGATCTGAAGACAGAAACGCCAAATGTTGATATCGACTGTCATTGTTCCACTTCTGCAACTTCAAGCATGTCGACCTGGGCTTTTCCTCATCTGTAACCAAGAGATCTTCCCCCTGCAGATCTGCACGAATCCTCTGGAAAGGTACGTGAAACACCACCAAGTCTAATTTCTGGTCAGTGGCATAGTTGTTGATGATATCACAGCCTTCTGCAGGGAAGATCTCATATGTGTCAGCTCCATCTCCTCCTTCTAGCCTGTCTACCCCCGGGCCACCATTGAAAATGTTGTCCTTCTTGTTGCCCACGATGATGTCACTAAAATTACTCCCCAAAACACTAATTACGCTTTGGTAGTTCCCCTCCAGTCTGAGAGACACTGGACTTTGAGATTTGGTTTTGTCCAGAGTTTCTGGGACACAGTTAGCATGGAACTTGTGCTCTATAAGTCCTCTGTCCTCTATTTTAAACATGACGCCATCTGCAGACTGAAACGTCATGTGCTGGTAGTGGTCAATGTCGCTGTGGGCAAACCAGTTCCTAATGGTGATCTGGTGCTTCTTCTGTTGTCCGTAAACAAGGAGAAGATCAGTGTGTTTCCGAATGCAATCAATGTGGCTGAACGGTGCTTTTATCACAAGGTGATCCTCAAATGAATCATGGGCGAAATTATCAATCTCAGAAATGGTTCCACTTGTGGGAAAGATGTAGAGGTCCCTCCCGTCCCCTCCAGAGAGCAATGAAGCCTGCTGACCAAGAAAGAAGCTGTCTTCCCCTCCATGGCCGTGGATGGTGTAATGGTAGTTCCGGATAACATAGTCCAAGTCAGGGCCTCCGTAAGCGCAGGGGTCTGAGGGATCTGCGGGATGCTGCTCTGCTGCAGGCAGCTGGGGGGCAAAGAAGGAGTTGTCCTTGTCGTTCCCGTAATAGGTGCCAAACAGGGAGGAGTGGAGCAGGAGTTCCCCACAGATAACCTTCTCATAGTGTACTGGGATAACCCACCATAGGTACGCGGCTTTATGGGTGTACAGGAACTGGCGAGACTCCCCCACCCCGAGAACAATACTCTGAATCGCAGGGTTGTGGAAAGTTTTTATGATGGTTTTGACCCCGCTTCGCCCATCGTCGATGCCCCCGATCTGAATTGTGACGTCACCATTGTTGGACAGCCGGACAGTTATCAAACCACCGTATTGAGAGAGTTCCCCTTCTGTCAGGTCGATGGTGCTGACATTGCCATCATTGGCCACTATTTTGTAATAGGCACCTGGAGAGGACAAGTTCTGCAGTAGCTCTTGGTTTTGCCTGTATTCATCATCCAGTTTTTGAAAATCTCTCAGGAGACCTCCTGTCACAAAATCCACAGCACCTTCCTCTAACCCTTTTAAAACAGCGACCATTTTCTGTATGTCATTAGCCCCCTTGGGCAGCCGGTCCAGCTCACTAACAACATCGCAGTAAAAATCACTGATAGACATCCTTGCTATGGTCAGGCCAATGATTATGGGCTCCAGAATGAGAGCAGCTGGAGGGAAACCCACTTCTGCGAGGGTCAGTACGGTAGTCGACACATCTAGCACAAGGTTTGTAACTTTTAATCCATAATATTTCTTCTGTTCTGGGTCAGAGTTGTTACTTGTCTGAATGTCAATTGAGTCTTCTGCAATGAAATAGGCTTGGAAACCCAGGCCAACGAAAGGAATATCCTTCAGGAACTGTCCAGCAGTAGTCTCCACAGATCTTTCCAGTGAACTGCTGACTCTCTCCAGAGTCTTCTCCAGACCCAATTTCTCTGCTCCCTTGCGGACAGTGCTTTTGAATATATTCTGGGATATGCTGGAGAGCTGTTTGTTCACACCAGTCAGATCCCCAAGTCCGTGCAGAGACTGGGTGAGAGTAAAGGCTCCTCTGGCTGTGTCGTTTTCTGCAAAAAACTTCCCTGCTCCAATGAAGCCGGCCACAGTGCCATATACAGCCATGCCTCTGTTAATCTGGTCAAGGACAGACCCACCTGCCGCATTCTTCACCCGACTCCTCTGGTGCATTGCATTCTCTTCAACCTGCCGGGTGTAGAAGGTTCTGGACTCGTCAAGAGAGAAGGAGACCAGGTGGGTCACTTCTGGGTTTCTCCTGCTTGCCACTTCCACCTCCACTCGACCGTCCTTCATGAGCAGTGACTTCTCCTTCACCACAAACTCCTCCTGAAACTTCCCCTCTTCTACATTGCACAGGGCCCTGCGCCGGCGACGCCTGTTACAAGTGTTATCAGCCATACTCTTATCAACCTGTTCTTTAAAGCTCGTTTGGTCATTATTCTGGTTTATGTTTGATTCCATGTCAACATCTTCCCTATTATGATGATTGGTAGATCTTGTTTTTAATTTAATATCCACATTTCCTTTTTCATATGTGAACGAAAATCTTCTTTGATTTTTGATATGATTTGATTTTTCATATGTACCTTTGTTTTCTATATAGTCATCAAGTAGTAATTCATCTTGCTCATATTCAAATAATGTTTCTTCAGACATTTTAAATGTGTCATGAAAAACATAAAGTGTGTCAGTTGTTGCTACATAGTTGTCGTACGCCACAATCTCACGAAGGTTGATGCCCCGATTATTCACTTCCTTCATGAAACTAGTCATGTATTCCTTTGCAATTTCCCTTCCAGCATTGCACGTGATGAATCGCATATTAACTTCGGGTTTGCCCGGTATTCTCATCATCAATTTCTTATTCATCAAGTCCTGCACCATAGTAGCCAGTTTGTCGTATTTCCAGTCATTGATGTTGTACTTTATTACATTATTATCCCTTTCTCTGTTCCCATGAGATATCACAGTAATCTTGACTTTATGAACATTATTCAAGTTTTGATTGATCAAACTGAGTGGCTCATGTAGCATCTCAAAACTTAAGTGACCATTGTTGTCTACGTTTGCTTTAACAACAAACGCCTTTCTACTTTTTTTTGGAAAGTACCAATCTCTGTAATTCTTAAAAGCTTTATCTCCATGTTCTCCATCTTCTCCATCCTCAGTGAAGACATCGTCTGGCCCCAACACTAAGTGAATTTCCATTTCATTTGGCTGATTAATGTTAGTCTTTTGCCACTTTGGGTAGGAGTCCGGCATGGAGTCTGGCGTGGAGTGGCACCCCAGGACGGAGGCTGAGAGGACCGCTATGAAGATGGAAAGACCTGCAGGCTTCATGCTGGCTCTTCAACATCCACAAAAACAGCCTTCCTGAGAAAAGAAACAAAAAAATTATAAATGATGAATGATATTAAAATAAGAAGAAATCTACCCGTATGGTTCATTAAATAATGATTATAATAACTAAATTAAAACTTCACTTCCACAAACCTTGTCTAACAGTGTGTCAGTGACTTCTTTGTGATTGAATCTGAATTATTATTAGATGTTTGTGATCTTGCACAATAAACACCAGGTCTCAAACAGACTGTCTCCAATAATCTCCGGGCCAATGTCAAACACTATATACAAATACTAATTATACAAACCTCTGATTGCAACTATTGTATATTTAGTGTTCTGTGATTGTGGATTTCATCACCCTGTGATTTCCCTTTAAATATAATTTGAGACATTTATCTTCTTCAAACTATAATTACAGGATTACATTTTAATTTAATAAGATAAAAAGAAAGAAAATAAGATCAAATCTATATACGTCATTATAGGATCTACATCCGCAGACATTAGAGGCGATTTATAAAATGTCTTAGATGAATTTGGTGCTGTGATTGGCTAAACACGATCACATGACCATGCAGTAATTCTGGTCTCAGGACACGGACATCATAAATCTTCTTACTTCTGATCTATTTATATAACTTCCTCATACAGAGCTGGCATGAATCTCTATATTAACAGTATTTCTGTTAGTAGAAATATCAACATAATAACAGAGTTCAAATCAAACAACATTTTCATCTCTGGTGTTCAGAAATACAGAAAAATGGGTAAACAGATTTCAATAAAATAAAAAAATCTTTTGCTCTCTTTGTTGAAACAGCTGTTGGACTTTTATTTATTTTTTATTATTATTATTTTCTCCCCTTTTTCTCCCAGTTTGGAACGTCCAAACCCATAACTCACCACATGCCCCACGAGAGCAAACCACATTATAGCGATCACGAGGAGGTTACCCCATGTGACTCTACCCTCCCTAGCAACTGGGCCAAATTGGTTGCTAAGGAGACCTGACTGGAGTCAATCAGGTGAACTCCAGGGGTGTTAGTCAGCATCTTTAGCACTGAGCTACACAGGCCCACAGCTGTTGCACTTTTAAACCAGGTCTGGTTTTGACAAAGACTGTGAAGATCAACTGATCAACTGTGAAAGTACTCCTAGTTACATGTAGTTACATGTAGTTACATGTAGTTATATGTAGTTACATGTTTGCTATATGTGGCCCGTCTACAGGTTTAAGAAAGAGTTAAACAAGTGTCCATTAGATCATTCTACAGTACTTTCCTTTATTTGGTATTCCCACAAACCATCCGTCCATTATCATTACCGCTTAATCCTTTACCGGGCCACAGTGAGACAGAGCCTAACCCGGCATACACAGAGCGTAAGGCAGGACTCATGTGAGGAAACCAGGGGATACCAACCGGGGGTAGCGATGGATGTTTGAATAATAATAATGTAGCCTATTTGTAATAATATGGATAATAAAATACTCCAATTATAATGTTGAACACTTTATAAATATTACAAATTTACCCTCATTATTAAATATGAATGTTAAAAAAGTGCTCGAACTATCAATGAAGCAATCAGGGTTGAGTTTGTGTTTAAATATCGAAGTGAAAGTTTCTTTACACAAATGGGTCGATTGTGCAGTTTCAACAAAGTGCTCCAACATTTTACTTCCTCAAACCCGCGTGAAGCAGTTTTATTAAACTTGCAGCCTTTAAAACAAAATACACAAATCAATTCCAACTTGATGATTTAAGACTTTCTCTTTCGAGCATGTTTGGGGTGTTTGCTACACACAATGGGGGGCTGCTGACACCCGTGTGAGAGGGGGAGGAGCGTCCGGTGCCTGAGGGAGAGAGTCTTCCTTCTGCTCAATCATTTCCCACTAGATCCCTTTTCTCCAGTCCACCTGTAGACGACTTTATATTGCTCTGTTGTTGTTGTTGTTTGTGTGTTTAGTAACACAGTGTCTGCAGGTGGTGGAGTGGTTAGTGCACAGCACCAGTGTCCTGGGTTTGATTCCGGGTCTGGACCTTTTTTTGGCTGTACAGATTGAAGGAACCAGCATCTGATGAACACCCTGGATGAAATCAGCTTCATTTGGGATCACTTATAGTTTTTATTAATGCACATTCTTGTTTGTTTTTACTTTCTGCCTGTCTTTGAGGAATCTGGAAGTTTATCTTTTCAGTGACTTTATTTTGGATTTCTGGACTTTTGTGTTGCAGAAAGTGTTTAGTTTAGTTATTCTGATCTACACTATACTGTAATATTACAGTCAGACTGTTTTGGATTGGTGAAGACAGTGTCATGGTGGTGAGCGACTCTAGGGGGTCTGTTGGTGTGAAAATATTAGTTAAATGCATATTTAAGCAGCCTCTGAACTTAAACCTTAAAACTTATTTTCTACAACTTTTTGATTTTTTTTTAAACATATAAAGAAAAAGATTTTAACATCGATAAAACCAATAACATGAAATCAAGGGACAAACGTTCTTTTTAAATTATTAAAATGATTAATAATACATTTGTTTTGCTTTTTTTCACTAATGCTTTTATAAAATATAAGTACAAAATAAATACACATAATTTACCAGATGAAGGGAACAAGGAATTATTTCAGGCAATCAACAAATTCAAATATATTTTCAAAAAAATTTGCAAAACAGCGCATGAGTCAAGCCATTTCAATAAAGGTTAGGTTATAGAATAATATATATATACTTAAAAAAACACTATTTGAAATCTTTTTAATGACTAAACAAGTCAAGGGACATGTTTGTCCACATATTTTGATATTGACTCAAATGTTGTCAGAAATAACCTATTTTATTTATTTACACAAGGTGGCGCTAGAGAACACACAAATCTGAATCCTCCATTGATCTGCATTCAAATAATTCAAAACGTTTTACATCTCATCTCATTTGTTCACTCTGGAGAGTAAATCATAATTAAATCCTATAGCTGCAAAGATTCATACATCCGCAACAGCAGTATCTATAAAATATATATTTTTAAATCATCCAGTAACACTTGATTGTGATTGGTCCATTCTAAACAGCGCAGTGATTGTGATTGGTCCATTCTGAACAGCGCTGCTAAAAGTAACAGCTGTCACGTGACAGAGGCGTCTATGCGCTGCCTCAGCAGAGGTCTAGTGCAGTTTTCCCAACACTGTTCCGCGGTCCGCAGCACACTTGTGTGCCGTGAAAGATTTTCAGGTGTGCCGTGGAAAATTATCAAATTCCACAAACTATATAAATACATGAAAAAAAATCTAATCATTTCAGGGATCCAAACTCCTCATCTTTCGGAGAAATCATCTGTTTTGACTCGCGTCAGCGCTGAATACGTTGAAGTTTATGAAGTGACGTCACACCAGTGTTTTTCACACACACCAATAATGAGTTACTAAGCAACAAGAAATATTTAAAAATGAATGTCTCATAATGTCTTTTAATTATTATATCGTTTATGAATATCAGAGACAGCAGTTATTGAACTCTTCTAAACATAATCGAGACCTTTTATTATTTTCTGCAATCAAAGGAACTGCAGGCCTTTTCTCTCTTCCAAATACATGTTTTCAGTGTTTATTATGAACACCTCCCGCTGTTTTATGTGTCAAACCTCTGTGACACTTTCTGCAGCTCTTGTCATGTGGGGCGCGATGCGGCGCTTGACGCTGGCGTTGAACTGAGCGTTGAGCGACTCAACTCATGTGAAATCACTTTACAATAATTAAAGACCATTACTGAAACTCAAAATGATTATTATTTGTCTATTATTGTGGTCTTTTCTGATAAGTTTAAATACTGCAGGAAAATGATCCCGTAGATCTGATTGTGTTTATAATTATTATTCTGACGTCAGGAGATTCATGCTTTAATAAAGGAGAAGGACGTTATTGAAACACTATTATTGATGAAGAATAATGCTCAGACTGAAGGAAGACTCTAGATCTGCACTATATTTAATTTGGTCAAATTAAAAATTAAAATTAAAAAAATTAATTAAACACTATAAAGTCTCTCTGTAGATTTCATGAACGACTCAAAATGATTCACTGATTCACTCAAAATGATTAACTGATTCACTCAAAATGATTCACTGATTCACTGATTCACTCATCGCACATCAGACGCTCATAGTGACATTTCCAGACGGGGTCACTGAACTCATCAGTTCATAAAAATCAACAAATGTGTGAAAAACAGAAGCAAGACTCACCAAAATACTCTTTATTTTGCAGCTGATTCTGCACAGTTGTAAACTTGAATATACTTGAGTCACTAAAATAGCTGGAATTGGTGCTTTTAGCTGATTCTTTAAAAACAAGAAGAAATGTTCATGGACCAGTGACTGTCTTTCCTCTTTCGCCCCTCATGAGTTTGCATCCCTGTAATTTGTCGTGGCATTGCAAGAACAAATCTACAAATTACAAAAGAAGCAAATTTGCATTTTTGACAGACTCCCCATTAACGGAGAAAGTGTAATAGACATACATGATCTACCACAATATGTGTTCGGTTTTTAGATTTACAAAAGCTCTATGTGTGAATTGTGATATTACTGGAAAACAATCAATATGATGAGATATTTGTGTAAGAAGCATTTTTTCATGACTCAATTATCGCTCTTGCCACCCGTGACCTCACACAGCGTAGCTGACATATGTGACGTGTTTATTCTGCGTAGTCGAGTTTCAAACATTATAAACACGCTATAAGACGGACAGAAAACATGGACAAGTTCTTGAGAAGGAAAGATATTGATGATGGTTAGTCTATGTGGGATATGTGTGCCGTAGGTTTGTTTCAAAAGTGTGCCGTTTGCAAACACCAGTCTAGTACATTTCATTTATTAAATGATTTAAGCAACGTATTTTAAGATTTTCTATAATTCAAGAAATTTTTAAGCACATCTTGGTAAAAATTGCTATTTTTTCGGTACTTCAATTTGAAAAAGCCAATTCGAGTTCTTCAAGCACCTGAGTACGAACCCTGTTAATATGACATGAAGAGGTTTTGACTGTATTATAATATCAATCAATAGTCACCCTTACCTTTGAACAAGGTGATGAGGGGTCCTGTATTGAATGTGCTGCACTCTCTCTCTGTGTCTCTCTCTCTGTGTGTCTCTCTCTTTCTGTGTCTCTCTCTGTGTCTCTCTCTCTCTCTCTCTCTCTCTCTCTCTCTCTGTCTCTCTCTGAATGTGATAATCTGCAGTAGTTGTTGCCTGATGAAGTGTTTGGAACTGCTTTGGTATTTATAAGAAGTTTCTGGTTGGCTGCGTGTTGGTCAGAACCGTGGGGTCAAAAACAGCAGTGGAAGAGAGAAAATCACGTGATTTCTGAGAAGAGAAACCCTCCAGCAAGAAGATATTATGATTCATTACAATGTCCTGCTGACCTGGATGCAAATACAGGTGAGTCAGAAGAAAGTGAAATTGGCCCGTTTCAAAATTTTGACGATTTGTATTAGGGAAATTTTAGCCTATTTCATCTGAAATTACAAGGACAGTTTCTTCTCCCAGCTTCTACAATACAAAATCTTGTAGATGAGATGCAAAATATTCATGAACTGGGACAGACATATACTTTTAGTAAGCTACATTCACTTCTGCAGAGTTTGTCTTTAAACCATGGAGCCTATTTCTCAAATCTTTACTGCTGTAAAGGAATCAGACTTGTTTTACATTTACATTTATGCATTTGGCAGATGCTTTTATCCAAAGCGACTTACAGAGCACTTATTACAGGGACAATCCCCCCGGAGCAACCTGGAGTTAAGTGTCTTACTCAAGGACACAATGGTGGTGACTGTGGGGATCGAACCAGCAACCTTCTGAGTACCAATGTATTATACAGAGCACTTATTACAGGGACAATCCCCCCCGGAGCAACCTGGAGTTAAGTGCCTTACTCAAGGACACAATGGTGGTGACTGTGGGGATCGAACCAGCAACCTTCTGAGTACCAATGTATTATACAGAGCACTTATTACAGGGACAATCCCCCCCGGAGCAACCTGGAGTTAAGTGTCTTACTCAAGGACACAATGGTGGTGACTGTGGGGATCGAACCAGCAACCTTCTGAGTACCAATGTATTATACAGAGCCCTTATTACAGGGACAATCCCCCCAGAGCAACCTGGAGTTAAGTGTCTTACTCAAGGACACAATGGTGGTGACTGTGGGGATCAAACCAGCAACCTTCAGAGTACCAATGTATTATACAGAGCCCTTATTACAGGGACAATCCCCCCAGAGCAACCTGGAGTTAAGTGTCTTACTCAAGGACACAATGGTGGTGACTGTGGGGATCAAACCAGCAACCTCCTGATTACCAATGTATTATACAGTGCACTTATTACAGGGACAATCCCCCCGGAGCAACCTGGAGTTAAGTGTCTTACTCAAGGACACAATGGTGGTGACTGTGGGGATCGAACCAGCAACCTTCTGAGTACCAATGTATTATACAGAGCCCTTATTACAGGGACAATCCCCCAGAGCAACCTGGAGTTAAGTGTCTTACTCAAGGACACAATGGTGGTGACTGTGGGGATCAAACCAGCAACCTCCTGATTACCAATGTATTATACAGTGCACTTATTACAGGGACAATCCCCCCGGAGCAACCTGGAGTTAAGTGTCTTACTCAAGGACACAATGGCGGTGACTGTGGGGATCAAACCAGCAACCTCCTGATTACCAATGTATTATACAGTGCACTTATTACAGGGACAATCCCCCCGGAGCAACCTGGAGTTAAGTGTCTTACTCAAGGACACAATGGTGGTGACTGTGGGGATCAAACCAGCAACCTTCTGAGTACCAATGTATTATACAGTGCACTTATTACAGGGACAATCCCCCCGGAACAACCTGGAGTTAAGTGTCTTACTCAAGGACACAATGGTGGTGACTGTGGGGATCGAACCAGCAACCTTCAGAGTACCAATGTATTATACAGTGCACTTATTACAGGGACAATCCCCCCGGAGCAACCTGGAGTTAAGTGTCTTACTCAAGGACACAATGGTGGTGACTGTGGGGATCAAACCAGCAACCTCCTGATTACCAATGTATTATACAGTGCACTTATTACAGGGACAATCCCCCCGGAGCAACCTGGAGTTAAGTGTCTTACTCAAGGACACAATGGTGGTGACTGTGGGGATCGAACCAGCAACCTTCTGAGTACCAATGTATTATACAGAGCCCTTATTACAGGGACAATCCCCCCAGAGCAACCTGGAGTTAAGTGTCTTACTCAAGGACACAATGGTGGTGACTGTGGGGATCAAACCAGCAACCTCCTGATTACCAATGTATTATACAGTGCACTTATTACAGGGACAATCCCCCCGGAGCAACCTGGAGTTAAGTGTCTTACTCAAGGACACAATGGCGGTGACTGTGGGGATCAAACCAGCAACCTCCTGATTACCAATGTATTATACAGTGCACTTATTACAGGGACAATCCCCCCGGAGCAACCTGGAGTTAAGTGTCTTACTCAAGGACACAATGGTGGTGACTGTGGGGATCGAACCAGCAACCTTCAGAGTACCAATGTATTATACAGAGCACTTATTACAGGGACAATCCCCCCGGAACAACCTGGAGTTAAGTGTCTTACTCAAGGACACAATGGTGGTGACTGTGGGGATCAAACCAGCAACCTTCTGAGTACCAATGTATTATACAGTGCACTTATTACAGGGACAATCCCCCCGGAACAACCTGGAGTTAAGTGTCTTACTCAAGGACACAATGGTGGTGACTGTGGGGATCGAACCAGCAACCTTCAGAGTACCAATGTATTATACAGTGCACTTATTACAGGGACAATCCCCCCGGAGCAACCTGGAGTTAAGTGTCTTACTCAAGGACACAATGGTGGTGACTGTGGGGATCAAACCAGCAACCTCCTGATTACCAATGTATTATACAGTGCACTTATTACAGGGACAATCCCCCCGGAGCAACCTGGAGTTAAGTGTCTTACTCAAGGACACAATGGTGGTGGTTTTCTGCGTGTCACGAGGTACCTATGCGAACAGAGTCCTCAAGGAGTCAGACCTTTAAAAAAGTATTCAAATATGTTGAACCAAAAAGAATACTTTTAGGTAGAGATGAGAATCGGACAGAGCCATTTGCATACTATGTACCTGTGAAAGAGACATTGAAGTCTCTTAAATTCAGAGGTTTTGAGGAATTGCACTATGATGCACCTGCCTGAAACAAACTCTACTGATGTACTTTGTGTTCGCACAGATGGCCAAATACAGAAGTGCAGAGATTTCTCTCAACCCATGCTTGAATGAATAAAATGTATTGTCATATAAAAACATTTTAAGGAATAGTTCACCAAAAAATAAAAAATCCTGTCATCATAGGGCGGCTGTGGCTCAGTTGGTGGTTCGAATCCCGGCCCACATGACTCCATATGCTAAAGTGTCCTTGGGCAAGACACTGAACCCCAAGTTTCTCCCAATGGCAGGCTAGCGCCTTACATGCAGCTCTGCCATCACTGGTGTGTGAATGGGTGAATGAGTCACAGTGTAAAGTGCTTTGAATACCATTAAGGTTAAAAAGGTGCTATATAAGTGCAGACCATTTACTCACCCTCATGTTGTTCCAAACCTGTATGAATGTCTTTGTACTGCTGAACACAAAGGAAGATATTTTGAAGAATGTAACCGAACAGTTGTGGGGCACCATTAACTTTCAGGAAAAACTAATCCATGTGACTCCAGTCGATTAACCTCAATTTATGAACTGCATCGTGATTGCTTTGTTTGTGCAAAAGAGCATAATTTACTACTTTATTTAAAAAAACACAATGTGTTTTTCACACAATGTCTGCTCTCACAATTATACAACACACGTGTCATGAACAAGTGTTACAGATCAATGTTGTTGTAAATAAAGTGGGAAATTGTTTTTTGCCCAAACAAAGCACTCATGTTGCTTCATAAAATTGAAGTTAAACCACTGGAGTGAAATTATTGCTTTATGTCTTAACTACTTTTCTGGGACTTGAAAGTGGTCGTTGTGTAGCTGTCAATGGAGGGAGAGAAAGATCTCAGATTTCATTAAATTCTTCATTTGTTTCCAGAAGATGAACTGAAGTCTTACGCATTTGGAACGATATGAGGGTGAGTAATTAATGTTAACTTTTTTTGTAAAGTAACTGTTTGGTTACCCACATGTTCAACAGAAGAAATTCATACAGGTTTGGAACAACTTGAGAGTGAGTAAATGATGACAGAATTTTCATTTTTTGGTAAACTAACGCTTTAATCAGTGTTTATTTATGAGCAACAAATTCAGTCATTCAATTATCTTTTTAAGGTGCTTCTTCAGCATAAACCCAGAGACGGGCACCAAAGTTGAATCGAGGAATAACAAAAAACAGCTCCCAGTGAACCCCCGAGTCCTTACACTCATAGCAGACCTTGCTGGTCATGAATGGAGAGCAGATTAAGGTTGGACACATTTTTTTGACAGATGTCTGAAGATTACGTTGGCACTGAGAATGTTTTACAACTTTGTTATCTGGATTTACACTGAAAGATGCTTGAACTTTGAATGTCGAAATATACTTAAAAGTCCTGTCCTCTTAGAAAGCTATTTTTGGCTTATATACTGTTTTGTACTTATGGTACTATACCACTAATGATTTGCAGCCAACAAAACACTGTGTGTACCTTTTCTTTTTTTGTATTGTTATGCTTTTCATGTCCATTCAATTTATTCATTTAAGTTTTCCTACAGGAATTTTGTTTTGTGCATGTGTATGTTAATGCTTTACAAGCATTTGGTTCATGATTAATCCATTCTGTTAATAGAGAGGTGTGCTGTCTTGGTCAGGTTATTTAATGTGTGGCTTTCTGGTAAATATTACAATTATTCAAAATGTTTGTTTTGAATAATTAAAGCCAACAGGGAGTACGTCATGGTTACTAATGTAACCTCGATTCTCCAAGGGACGTTGTGTCGAAGGAAGTGAAACAAGGGGTCCATATAAAAACGGCACGCACTGAGCGTGTTACGTGACTGTCGGAACAGGAGCAAAGCAGGCTACTGCGTGTTAGAGGCACCTGTGCCGAATGCACGTAGCCCTCCCCAACGCCCCCTCAAGAAAATTTTGCATACCCACCTTAGGTATTCCCGCACCCCTGGGGGGGAAAAATGTGTTATATGCTAGCATGGGAGCAAGCCCAACAGCCGTGGCCTTCTCTCTCACTATGTCGCTCACGTAGGACGTAAAGCAGCTGGGGCCCAACTTAAGTCGGGGAAGGCGGTCTATCCCCGGGGGCAGCAGGAGAGCCTGTCAGGAGCAGCAGGTCTCCCAAGTCTAGGGTGCTGAGAGAAGACTCGAAGCATTTACCCTGCTCTACGCACCCAGTTGGGGGCGGCTTAGAGACTTAGGAAGAGGCCTAAGGAGGCGTCTTCAGAACTCGGCCACTGAGGCGGGACCGGAGGTAAGGTAGCTGTCCGGCCCGCAAATGTCCTATTCTTTCAGGAGGGGAAGACCCTGCAGAGGCCACACCTTGCCCAGTCCAGGGGGAGGTAATGTGTGGCAAATACACCACAAGGGTTGTGAAGCTGGACGTGGGATACAGTGCAGTGGTACTTACTGACTAATGAACTGGCACGGGGCCTAGGCAGCGGGGCTGCCTGAGGGAAACACAGGTCCGCCGGCAGGGACTCGTCCTCCCTGATCTTGCACAGCACCTATGCAAGAAGGCTCACTGGGGGAAATGCGTACTTGTGCAGCCCCCGGGGCCAGCTGTGTGCCAGCGCATCTGTCCCGAGGGGAGCGTCCATCAGGGAATACCAGAGCGGGCAATGGGAGTTGTCCTGGGAGGCAAAGAGGTCTATCTGTGCCTCGCCAAATTGGTCCCAAATGCGCTGGACCACCTGGGGGTGGAGCCTCCACTCTCCGCTGGGTGAAACCTGTCGCGACAGTGCATCCGCCGTCGTGTTGCAGTTGCCAGGAATGTGAGTTGCGAGCAGCAACCTGAGTCACGGCTGACTCCAAAGGAGGAGATGGCGGGCGAGTTGTGACATATGACGAGAACACACACCGCCTTGGAGATTTATGTACGCTACCGTCGCGGTGCTATCAGAATGTGCTTGCCTCGGATTAGTGGAATAAACCTCCGTAGGGCAAAGATTACAGCCATCAACTCTAGGCAATTGATGTGTCAACGCTGCTGGGGCCCTCCCCAGGTGCCGGCAGCAGCGTGCCCGTTGCACACGGCGCCCCAACCCTGTCGAGAGGCGTCTGTGGTTACTACGACATGTCTGGACACCTGCTGCAATGGAACTCTGGCTCTCAAAAAGCAGAGGTCTGTCCAAGGGTTGAAAGTCTGATGGCAGGCGGGGGTGATTACCACACGATGCGTGCCGTGGCACCATGCCCATCTCGGGACTCGAGTGTGTAGCCAGTGCTGTAGTGGTCTCATATGCATCAACCTGAGCGGCGCGACCGTGGCTGAGGATGCCATATGCCCCTGGAGCCTCTGGAATCATTTTAGAGGAACCGCTGTGCCGGGCTCGAAGTGAGCGAGGCACCTGAGCACTGACTGGGTGCACTTGTTGGTGAGTTGGTGTTTTTTACCTGGCGAAACCGAGCCAGTCGTCATCCCCAAATTGCCTTCATCGCCAGCCAGGTCACCCTCAATCCCGTGGGAAGAAGGAGCGACACGGGGGGCGGCTGAAGTGGCTTTCTCTCGTGAGAAAATTAAGCCTCAACCGCAATGTTGCCATGGCTATGTTCTCGCACTGAGAACATGAACCATTCATAAAATGCTGCCTGCGCGTGATCGCAGCCCAGGCACGCGAGGCAGCTTTTATGACCGTCAGAAGTGGAGAGAAATCAACCGCATCCAGGAACTACACAGATGCGGAAAGACATCTGAAAAGGACGTTCAACGCCTACTGTGTATTGCTCGTTTATGAGTGGGAACTCAAACTCTTTTAGAGAACACTCTTTTAGAAGAACACTCTTTTAATAGGAAGAAAGTGCTGTCGAAGCGCTCAGGGGTGTGAACTGCACAGCGTGCAAAGAGAGAGAGACGCCAGCTGGAAATGTGCCGTACGGATCCAACAGCAATGCTTCACACTGATAGAGGTGAGTGGAACAGCAGTGAGGATCTGCTGCTTGTTGCGCAACCATTCGGCTTCGAAGAAAAATTCTGACTGGCATTCGATGCCCTGCTTCCCTTTATTACCCGTATGTCCGGGGTGGGCATGCAAATTCTGTCTGGCAACTTGACAATGGCCTTTTCTCAGGTTCAGAGGTACGATTCTGCGTTCGAGAAGACCCCTTGTGTCACTTCCTTCGACACAATGTCTAGAGAGTGACAGAAGGGGAACTGATGTAAGATAACTAAACTGAGAGGGAGCAGCTGTTGAATGGACATGTGCCAGATCATAACTCCTGTTATATCAAAGTGATGAGTAAGAATATTTAGATTATAAAAGTGATCACTTTAAAGTGATTGAATTCCAGTTGGGAAATCACATTATCTGTACAAACAATAAAGCTTTGAGTCGAGTGTATTGCGTTAAACTAAAGTCAAATAAGTCATTGGATTTTAAACAAAGGTTGTATTTAAGATAAGTGTTGTTATATTAAAGCAAATGGCAAAGAGGGCCATTGATATGATGATAAAATAACTAATAAGAAAAATACATTTAAGAATGATTTGGATCATTTAAGGTGAAGCCCGTGGAGAAAGATTAAGATTAAGATAGTTCCGCTTCCTGGGAACTATCATCTCCCAGGACCTCAAGTGGGAGCTGAACTTCAGCGCCCTCATCAAGAAAGCACAACAGAGGATGTACTTCCTGCGGCAGCTGAAGAAATTCAACCTGCCAAAGTCAATGATGTGCACTTCTACACATACATCATCGAGTCCATCCTCACTTCCTCCATCACTATCTGGTACGCTGCTACTACTGCCAAGGACAAGGGCAGACTGCAGCGTGTCATCCAGTCTGCAGAGAAGGTGATTGGCTGCAATCTGCCGCCACTCCAGGACCTGTACGACTACAGGACCCTGAATCATGCTGGAAATATTGTGGCTGATCTCTCCCACCCTGGCCACAATCTCTTTGAGACACTCCCCTCTGGCAGAAGGCTGAGGTCCATCCGCCCCTTACGTTGTAACTACAGACTGAGTGTGCCGCTGGGTTGCCGAGGGTTTGTGCGCGTGGGTTGCTGCTTACTCCCAGGTAGGTTTGGTACCATCTTTGGGCGTAGTGGGAAGTTTTCTTTTTTTTCCCTGACTTAGGTTGTGGTAATTTGTTTTAGTACGATGCGCCTTCAGGGCTTCCATCGGTGTGGCATTGCAGCTTAACTGATCGGAATACCAGCTGTTGCAGTCAACAAGGCTGTTAAATGATTCTCTGATGTATATGTTGACGTGTAACTGGATCGTACTCTCTGGTAGGTAAACTGGGATAGTACTTTATGGCATTATCGGACGGGTAACTGGTCGATCACTTTGCTAGTCGTAATCTTTCTTGTTTACTGTTCTGAAGGTCTTCGTGGACGCTAAAGCGGGTTAAGTGAGCAGTCGCATTAAACAGCGCGCTCTCCCTCTCCGCCACTCGCTCTTTAAAGCCACGCTGCTGCTTTCTCCACATCGTTACGTTTAAGTCAAGTATGTCTATGCGGGCTTGAAGGATTATTTGTTTTTTTTGGTAATTCTTTTCTTTTGTTGTTTGTAGATTTGTTTTCTAGTTATTAGTTGACTCCGAGGGACTGTGTCTGCCTGGAATCACTTCCAGGCGTAACGTTATTGCAGTTAACTCTGTATTTGGTGTGAGTTTCTGCTACGGTCACTGTGTTGTTCATTGTTTGTTTGGATGTGAACGTGAGTGTTTAGAGTATTATTTATTTTGGGTTGTTTTGGGTCAAGGTAAATATTGTTGTCTCTGTTTTTGTGTCGGTCACATTGGACTGTTAAGTCAATAGACTGACCTGGAATGCGTTTTGTTTATATATATTTTTTTGTTGTTGAATTAACCTGTCCTGTTTATCGTGCATTTATTATTTGATTTTGAGTGGCCGTTCTGCCTGCAATAACCCCTGGGCATACTGCAGTTCATTCTGTGTGGTGTTCCTGCAGCGGTCATTGTAATTGTTTATTGTCTGTCTTTACTCTGTTAATAGTATTTATATTTTGTTTATTTTTGGGTGCATTGTAAATTGTTTTTTTTTGGTTTTCGTTAAAGTCAATAAATTGACTTTGAATATTTTGTTTTTTTTTGTTTACTTGAATTATTTAGTGTATTAATTATCTATATTCTTTTTCTCTCCTTTAGGAGCTGAGGACTTCCTGGAGCGGGCTGGTTGTCTGTCTCACTGCAGGTTTTGTTTCACTAAGAGTGTTAGTGCAGTTTCATTATTGCCGTGTCACTATCTTTGGCTAATTGCAGTGAATTTGGTGGGTGTAAGTTGGGTTGGCGTGCTTCTTATGGTGGACCTGTTGCCGGCACACTAGCCTGCTCCTGTCCGGAAGCCTCAGCCCCTGAGAAGGTTTATTGTGAATCTTGTGCGGGTTTATTGTGAATCTTGTGAGGGTTTATTGTAAATCTTGTGGAGATTTATTGTGAATCTTGTTTATTTCTTTGTTTATTATTTTCTTGACTTCGTTCAATTCAATCATGACCCATGTGAATTACTGGTTTTAAATCATTGCTGATCAACTTTTAGCGTTAATAAAATCCTTTTTTTGTACGGAAGCCCATGCCTCTTGCCTTTTCTAGGTGGAACGTATTTGTGTGCTTTATTTGGGTTGTTGTCCCCGTTAACCTGGGGTGGCGTAGTCTCTAAAATTGAGCCACTTGCTACACGTAAGAAACGTACTTGGCAATAAAGCTTTTTCTGATTCTGATTTCTGATTCTGATTAAATTGAACATCATAACTTCCTCAAATATGAATGTTAATAACTTCATATTCATGTGTCTATTCTGTGTTTCTTTTGTCATCATTATGTGTATGTTGTTTCACTAACTCATTCTGGAACTAGTTTCTCACCACTGCAGACGCTGGGCAAGATGATTTTATAGAAGTTACTAATGCTGCAGGAGGAAATCCGGACACAAAGAAGACTGAAAATGATGTGATTGATCTGATTGGTCCTCCTGCGCTCATTGCTGCTGGTAATCATTATTGATTTGCCATTTATAATGTGGATTAAAATTTCTCTGGAAAAGTTGATTTCAGTCTTATAAGATCACTTTATGATTTTCCAGAATGCCATCAATGGGGTTCAATGCCCATGTCTAAATTGTTCTGAGGGTCTAAATTTAAATCCAGCAGCTAACCTCTGATTTATTGATTTGAAGAGTAAATATTACAAACATATGGCAAAGTTATAGCGTTACCTATTGGATTGGTTACTCCCTCAAATCTTCCAGAGAGTACCCTCATAATAATAATAAAAAAAAGGAGGTTAGTGTGTGCTACAAAGTGTTGATTGAGTGTCTTTCCCCTTCTGTCGCTCTCTCCACGTTGTGTCAGAGAAGCGACACTAGGGGTCTCTCTTGAGCGCCGATATCCACCTCTGATCTATGAAAAAAGGCCAATGAGAGTTGGCAGTCAGTATTTGCATGTCCCGCCCCCGGACATACGGGTATTTAAGAGCCGTAAATACGGGAGTTCATTCAGAAAATTTCTTCGGAGCCGATGGTCGTGTTTGCAGACTGCTGCGTATTACACACCGAGTTCCTGCTATCCTCTGCTGCATGCTGTTGGATTCTACGGCGCACAACAGCGGCTTTCTCCTGTTTGCACGGCTGTGCACTTCCTGCCCCTGAGCGCATCGACAGTTGCAGATAAGAAAGATCTCTCACGAGTCTTTCATTCATAAAAGAGTGATTTTATTTAAAAGAGTAATTTCCTCTAAAAGAGCAAAAACACAGCGGCGTTGAGCGTCCTTTTAAGGGCGGCGTCTTTTAAAGATGCCTTTCCGCCCCTGTGTTGTTCCTGGATCGCGGTAGAGTACTCTCCGCTTCCGGCGGCCACAGGCGTTGTCTCGTGTGTCTGGGCAGCGATCACACTGAGGCTGCGTTTGTGGATGGTTCATGTTCTCATTGCGAGAACATGACCATGACAACGTTAGCGGTCACGGCTTGCTTACAACCGTAAGCAAGCCACTCCAGCCGCCCGCGTCGCTACTTCTTCCCACGGGATTGAGGACGATCGCGGCTGGCGATGGAGGTGATTTGGGGATGGCAGCAGGTGCAGCTCCGCCGGATGCGCCCCTCGGACCACCGCGCCCCAGCACGCTCGTTGACTCCCGTCCCCGCTCGAGGTGGCGGCGACTCGCCTCACAGCCAGTCTGCCTACCCTCTTGCGATGGAAGCAGATGAGTTCGCCGCAACATCGGAGGGCGTGGGCTCTGACGCTGAGGGCTCCTCTGGGCTGCTACACTGTCCGCTCTGGTATGCCCTCACAGAGGCTCCCCTTGGGACAGATGCTCTGGCGCACAGCTGGCCCGCGGGGCTGCGCAAGTACGCTTTTCACCCAGTGAGCCTTCTTGCACAGGTGCTATGCAAGGTCAGGGAGGACAAGGAGCAAGTCACTCTGGTGGCCCCCTACTGGCCCAACCGGACGTGGTTTTCGGATCTCACGCTCCTCATGACAGCCCCTCCCTGGCGAATTCCCCTGAGGAAGGACCTTCTTTCTCAGGGACGGGGCACGCTCTGGCATCCGCATCCAGACCTCTGGAATCTCCACATCTGGTCCCTGGACGGGACGCGGAGGATCTAGCCGGCCTACCTTCGGCCGTCATAGATACTATTAACCAAGCCAGAGCCCCTTCGACCAGGCATCTTTACGCCCTGAAGTGGTGTCTGTTCGCGGACTGGTGTTCTTCCCGAGCCGAAGACCCGCAGAAGTGCGCAGTTAGGTCAGTGCTCGTGTTTCTTCAGGAGAGGCTGGAGAGGAGGCTGTCCCCCTCCACCCTCAAGGTGTATGTTGCCGCTATCGCGGCCCACCACGACACGGTAGACGGCAAGTCTCTTGGTAAGCACGACTTAATCGTCAGGTTCCTAAAAGGTGCCCGGAGGATGACACCCTCCCGGCCTAACCTGTTTCCCTCCTGGGATCTCTCGGTCGTCCTTATGGGACTCCGGAGACCCCCCTTCGAGCCGCTTGACTCAGTTGGACTCAGGACCCTCTCTCTCAAGACCGCCCTGCTGATCGCGCTCGCTTCCATCAAGAGGGTCGGGGACCTGCATGCGTTCTCTGTTAGCGACGCTTGCCTGGAGTTCGGTCCGGCAGACACTTTCGTGATCCTAAGACCGCTGACCGGGCTACGTGCCCAAGGTTCCTACCACACCCTTCAGGGATCAGGTGGTGAACCTGCAAGCCTGCCCGGAGGAGGCAGACCCAGCCCTTTCACTGCTGTGTCCAGTACGTGCCTTACGTATTTACCTGGACCGCACACAGAGCACCAGGCGCTCTGAGCAGCTCTTCGTCTGCTTTGGGGGACAGCAGAAAGGAAATGCTGTCTCCAAGCAGAGACTACGCCCACTGGGTTGTCGACGCCATTTCCCTGGCTTATCACACCCAGGCCGTGCCCCCCTTGCGGGTCCGAGCCCACTCCACCAGGAGTGTTAGCGTCCTCGTGGGCACTGGCTAGGGGCACTGCCCTAGCAGACATTTGTAGAGCAGCGGGCTGGGCAACACCTAACACTTTTGCGAGATTCTACAATCTCCGAAGTTGAGTCAGTATCGTCCCGTGTTCTCTCAGGTACCGAGCCCGTGAGAACTCGGTGGCACGTCCACGATCTGACCGGGTGAATCGCTTGCACCCAGCCCTTCCCCTAACCAGGGAAACAGTGCGCCTTCTTTCCCAGGAGATCCCAGGTTTGGGACACTGGTTGACTCCTCCCTAGCCCTCGTGGGTCGCAGTTCTCGTGGAGGAACTCGCCGACCCAAACCACTCGCGGTACCACTAGCTACCCTGTACTGGTATAGGTGCCCCACAGGTAAAGCCTCCTGTTCGGACTCCCCTGTGTGTAAAACCACAGTTCTGTCCCCTCACGAGAGTTGACTCCGTGTTTTCCTTAGGCAGTTACAGCTGCCTCGGGTGCCGTGCTGTATGCTTCCCCTCTGCGAGGCTGGATCTACCACCGCACTACTGTTCCGCATAAGACCTAAGTATAGGCCATGCGATGTATTTGCCACTCAAAATTTGCCTCCCTCCCGGGTAGGTGTGGCCTCCGCAGGGTCTTCTCCGCCCTACTAAGGGCTAAGACCCCCTTCCTTCAATGCGTGTAAGGGCCCGGCCGTAGTTGCTCTATCGCGAGAAACATAGAGAGAAAAGAGGCCCAGCCAGGCTGGCCCGTTCCCATGTTGGCGGCCGTCACCTTGTTCCCCCTCCAGGGTAACGATAAGGAATCCTGATGGCTTAAATGGGGCATTGGGGAAGAGTGCGTGCAGCCTGATACAGTTGGTCGTTCTGCACGTAGGAATACCTGCTCGCTCCTGTATCAGCAGATCACGTACACGGCTCAGCGCATGGCTCTTTTTAAGTGGACCCCTAGTGTCGCTTCTCTGACACAACGTGGAGAGAGCGACAGAAGAGGAACGTCTAGGTTACGTATGTAACCTCCGTTCCCCGATGGAGGAGCGAGACGTTGTGTCTCCCCTGCCACGTCGCTGAGCCGAGCCCCTGTTGTGGCCGGACCATTTCCGGCTCCTCAGAAAAATCCTGAATGAACTCCCGTATTTGCGCCGCTTAAATACCCGTATGTCTGGGGGCGGGACATGCAAATACTGGTTGCCAACTCTCATTGGCCTTTTTTCATAGATCAGAGGTGGATATCGGCGCTCAAGAGAGACCCCTAGTGTCGCTTCTCTGACACAACGTCTCGTTCCTCCATCGGGGAACGGAGGTTACATACGTAACCTAGACGATTTCTATTACTACTATTTTAGTTTGCCATAGTTAATACATGAAAGTATCATTTTAGAGGTATAATAATGATAACTGTTAAATGATGATGAAACTTTGGATAAAAATTTAAGAGTCACAAGAAATTAAAAGAGCGTTGTGTATTTTACTGAGCAATTATTTCAAAACACAAGAAAAGAGATATGTTTTTAGATATGTTTGTCTTTAAGACTTTATTCTGTTTAAACTTTTACTTTTCTGTTAGTTTAAAAACTTGATTTATATTATTTTATTAGATAGAATGGAAGTTCCTTCACCTGAGAAAGTGTAAGAAATGGAGAAAGTAGTAATAATAAATTATTAAATGTATTATAATATATTAATAATAAGATAGGTGTGGTAAATGTAAAGCTCTGCTTGAACAGAAGGATAAAAGTAAGTTGAATTGATTATATAGAGAATGTAAAGCTTGTGTTTTATTAAAGATTAGAAGGTTATTTGTATGTTGTTTGAATGGACAGAAGAAAGTAAGTTGAGAGTAGTTTTTTGTTTTTAAATGGTGCGGGATGGGAAAGTTTGAAAGCCGTTAATATAATCAATTATTATAAATATCACTATTTTTACTGTTGAAGAATAAATTAAATATATTATTGTGAGATTCTAAAATGAAAGAAATAGCTGTAATGAGATTAGAAACAGTGTGAGGGAGAGGAATACCCCCCCTCACTCTCGGTCTATGTTTGATAAATGTCTGATTGAAACAGAAACACAAGAGCAGATTTTGAAGTAATATCCATAAGTTGTTTTATTTTATTTTATATATAAAAAAAATGTATTATGTAAAATGATGTGCCTTGACAATAATGTTAGATAGACTGATATGAAGGAGTTCAAACAGCTCTCCTCATCAATGATTAAAGATTTGATATATTCAGAGGGCAATGTAAAGTTAAGGGTTTATACTGAAGACAACAGATTAAGTTGAAAATTAATCTGAAAGAATAAATGTAGATTAAAAAAACTATCTAGAGACTATTATTGAATTAATCTTGACAGCGCTTTGTTCTGATGTTAGTTCCACCATGATACATAGTTTTGTGTAACATTTGCTAAAGTAGCAGAAATAAAACCTGAATGGAAATGAATGATCTATAAATTAGTTTAGCATATTTTACTTTGGACAATTTTAATAGATTGATGAATTTTTAATAATGCTTTTTGAATTGTCTCCATATTTAAGCATTTGTAGATGTTCCATTGGCTGTGTCGGTTCTCTGGTGATAAATATCTGTTTACTGATACCAAATTATTAAGGATTGAGGACTGAGCAGTATCAAGACCAGTGACAAGAGGTGGTGACCCAATGATGGGTAAAACTCTCCAAAGGTAAAAAAGGAGGGGGCCTAAGGCAGGGCGCCACCATCCTGGAAACCTGCCCAAGAAGGTTTGAAAGGGGTTTAAGGAAGTGGATGAATGCTCTTAGATCAGAAGCATCAAAAGGGAGGTCTAGAAGAGACCTGCCCAAAAATTGAAAGTTCCACTGAACCCGACTGCATTTTAATAACCGCTTTACTAAAATAACTTATCACAGTGTTAAATACTAAGCATTCTGTCACTGTGTTGTAAGGGGATCATACCCTGTGTAGAGGATTATTTATAGATTGTTTTGGGGGTAAAGTTTTGAGAACCGTTGCAGACAAAGGAGTGCCTGACTTATTATAGAAGTATTAAACAAACATGGGAATGTTTGTATGATAATACATTTAGACTGGAAGATGATTTATTACTTTTACTGATGCTTTAATTGAACTCATGTACATTTTAAAAGTAATGAAGAATGGAAAAGAAACATGGTGGTGACTAAAGATTAAGATTGCTTGTCTTGTTTGCTTGTGGTAATATAAATGGAATTAATTAAGAAATAGGGTGCAGGGTTGGCTACAATTGGTATTATAATTGAAACAACAATTCTTGAGAGGGAATAATATAATATTGTGTGTTACCATTGATTAAATAATTATGTAACAAAGCAGATGATACTGATCAATGTAAATGGTCCAATGCAACAGAAAGACCAAACTGGGAGGAAATTGATTCCTCCAATGAAGATATGTATGAGGAGATGAATGATATGTTATATATTTGATAATTATTTTATTGATTTAATACTCTGAATTATTCTGATACAGTCTGAAACTATGCAAAACAGCTTGGCTTGCAGTTTCCTACGTAAGGCCTCTCTGTGTTAAGGGAAAGTGCATTAATGTGAGACAGACATTGAGAGTCATTGGGAAACAGGAGGAAATGAAGTGTATGTGATAAGTTAATGAGTAGGGAGTTTTACGATAAGGAACACCTGTGGTATTTTCCATCTCTGAGGAGAATTATAGCCTCTCTGTGAATGACCCTGAAACCTTTTGTGTATAGATAATAAAGGGATGATCTAATGTTTTTAATTGGAACAAAGTCAGGCTCTGCTTGGCACCTGCCTGGAGGAGACAGAGGACCCATGTGTTATTTAGTGCTAGAAACGAGATGCAACAAATGTGTGTGAGTGTGCACACATTTACTAGCTTACAAGAAAGTGTGTAGCCAATGACGGTAACAAGGGAAATCATTTAATATATTAATCAAATGAATGCAGAAAGTAATGAAAGTTAGTTAATATAAAACATGTAACCATATGAGGTGATTACAGTGTGCTCTCTGCATATAAAATGAAATAGTCATGCTGGTGCCATCATTGAAGCAAGTTAGGACAGGATGACCCACTGAAGGAGAGAAGGTGGAAAACAATTGCGGCCTACAATACCAATGAATAAGAAAGACATATTAATATGGATGATGTTATTACTGACATACTTGGGACAAGTGTTGCCCCCAATACAGGGCCTACCGGAGAAACGTCCCATGAAGGACCAGGATCCCCATATGAACATCTCTAAGAAAGCATACTGCAGAATGGGTTCCCTACAATCAGCCTTGGGGATCTTGGATGGCCTTTCCAGTGAAGCTGAACTAAAACAAAATACTCCAGAATGTGAATTCAAAAAGTACAGAGCACTTGACGGACTTTATTGAAGTAACTATAAATATGGACTAACCAACGATGAATATGTGGCAAGGTATGATGGGTCACATATCTCCGTACAACTACCTCAAAAATTTGCCCCTCAGACTATGGAAACAACAATAGATTTCAAATGTGATGCGAATTCCATAGATTCAGTAGAAGAAGAGCGGTTACTAGACCATGCATATCAAAATGATTGGTACACATGGGCCGAATATACAGAAAAACAAGCAAATATGACGAGATATATAATATGTTTGCCCTCTCCTTGAAATTATTACAGTCAGCAAAGATTAATTAATTACATTGATGACTCATTGAAAGCCTACAGCCCAACTAGAACCTATAAGTAAAATGGCTTGGTTAAAAATTGGTTTGACACACTATTTGGATCCTGGAGAGAATGGCTTACTAAAGTGGGAGTAATAATAGTTATAGCTGTTGTTATTATTTGTGTTGTTGTTTTGTTGTGTTGTGCCAAGCTGCAGCCAAACAGGTGATCATTGTCTGTAAAACTGTAAGGCGGGGTGCCAATGTGTTTGCATTCAAAGGCAAATAGCAAATGCTTCCTGAGGCACCACACCCCACTGAGCGAAGACTGAAAAATCACACCTCATTGTCGCCCTTCCACATCTGTCCCATTCTCTCCTCTCTCCTCCTCCTCATCCATTCCCTTTAAGCCCAGAATCACCCCAAACTCACCTAAGATCTGTATGTACCATATCTGATGTATACAAATAATGTAACTTTTGTAACATGTTTGGTATCATTTAAAATGTCTCGATGCGTCTGGTATAGTGTTTTGTCCCCAGCTTTATAAAACTTAATGACAACAAAGTTATAAGGTCTATGCCAAATACTGAATAATTCTGGAGGCCTATCCCCCTCCTTGAAGGTTTAACACCAGGAAGCCAAGAACCCTTTCACCCCCAAATTCTCATTGAACAAAGGATAATACCATTTGGTACACAATGTGAATTCTGTCTGGATATTTAAGGAAGGCTGGCCCAGAGCTCAAGGTTCTCTGTAGTCAGATGATCCCACACCTCAATGTGTGTAACTGTAATAATAGGAATCTGCATTCAGATTTCCCATGCTTTGCAATTACATGTAGCTTCTCAACTGCCAGGTATGTTCTTTGACTTGTTTCTTTAACTTGTGTTTTAAATCCTACCTGGCAAATAAATTGTTACTTTTTGATTTATTCTGTATTCCTCTGAAATCATTTATATCAATACTGGGTCTTTAAAATAGGAGAAACTGCTCTGGAGGAACCGAGCAGGAGAATCCCATTTTAAGAATCATTTCTATCATAACTGAAGCTTTAATGTAGGAGGAAGCCACTTAAAGACTATCAGTTTGAATCTCATTAGAAACTGATCAAAAGGTAAATGAATAGAAGAGGATTCAGAGTAATCAATAACTTAAATGATTAAAATAAAAGAATAATCAGAAAGAATTTACAGATTTAATCTAAATCAGAGGTCAACTTAAAATTGGAGTCAGATTAATATAAAATTGGAAAAAAACCTGTATAAAACCTGTTTGAACGTTTCAGTTTAGTTGCAGAAGTAACCTGAATCACATCCTCGTCCTGAAGTCCCACGCTCACGACATCTCTTTGATTCTCATCCTCAGGCATTACATTTACATATTACATATAATAAATGTGACTTTTCTGCCAAAAATATTGTGATACGTATCGTATCGTGAGCTGAGTGTATCGTTACACCCATATTAGTTTTTCATTAAATGGGTCACAACTTTCAGTCTATTCCATCCATTTAATATTATGAAATTGAATTTATGTTGCTTATATATTTGTTACACTTTTATTGTTTAAGTATAATTTGTACTATTTAAAGTATTTACAGTGATATGTAAAACATGATAAATCTGTACTGTCTCTTTAACGTCGGCATGAAATGAAAATTCACTCTATTTTCTAAATGTTATTGATCTTATTGTGAACGATTCATCCATGCATATGTTTTATTTATTTGTATTTGACCTCATTATCTTTAATCAAAATGTAATAACTCGATCTTCCGGTGAAACGGACTCGTCCAATCATTTACTCTGCTTAAACCCCGCCCCTTTCTTATAAATACCACAACCTTGTGTGGAGTTGAACGAGGCATCGGTCACATGATGGTGAAGATGGCAAGGTGTATTTTTATGAAAGTATATTTGGTGCGAATCAAATGAGCACCTGTGACTGTTATTTATAGATGTAGAGATTAGTCACACGTGTGTATCAGTACATTTAAAGTCACAGAGAAATGTATTTAAGAGTTGCAAGCTTGTAGATTTGTTTCTCTCCCACAAACACAACAACAGTTACACCTTCTCACATTCTTCATTGCAGGTGCACAAATCCCTTTCTACCAATCACAAACTAAGAAACTCGTACACACACATTTGTGCAACAGTTGCTGCAGTGAATATGAAAACACGTTCACACACCGCATCAAAACATGTGAAGTCACGGACAGATTGTGCTCATCAGTAAATCAGTTCTCTATCTCATGGAAACCGCCGTTGTGTTTCAGCATTTGTTGCGCTGCATTCTGATGTTTCAGAGTCCATGTTTTTCCTCTTTTGCTCTGGTGTGCAGACGATAATTAAATACTGAATCATTTAAAACTCAAAGCATCCTGAAGCAGTCCTGTAATCCGTAGTGTTCTCTGTCTCATGTGCAGAATTACTCGTTTCCATTGATGAAGAATAGATGATGCAGGAAGTGACAGAGAATATTTTTGTTGGACTTTAATGTGATTTCATCATTTGAAGATGTATTGTGTTATTTAGGCTCAAAGCTCACTGTGCACTTTATTCCCTGCAATCTGAGATTGTGTTTGACGCATCCACGACAGTAAACCTTCTTTATTCCCGATAATAACACAATAACCCTTCGTGAACTCTCGCCATTAACCGAATACTACAAAAGGTTCCCGTGCACATATTTAGGGATTTAAGGCACTTTCTCTTTATCATTAAACATTAAATGCATGCAGGATTTAAACATTTTAAAGTCCTCTGTACTGTTGCATGAATTCTGTCGCTTATATGAATTTAAATCATGAGCTTTGTACACATCAGTGTAAACTGCACCTTATCTTGTGTTCGGAAGTGTTTTGTGAATCAGACGCTCTTCTCTGTAATCCTTTAAATAAACACAGATACCCTCGAGACATCAGCACGCATTCGGGTGAGCAAACGGTAATTCACGGCTAATGTTTACGTGGATTTATAATAGAGATCTCAAAATAAACTGGTTTGGTTGGGGTGATGGAGGAGTCAGGAGACAATGAGGCAGGTTCAAGGTTAGTACTTTTAATTTTTGTACTTCGTCACACACGACGGTAACCGTCGTTACAATTATTTTCAACAGGGCACAGGTTTCCACTCTGGCTGTCGTGTTTCACGCATTCACTCTCTCTCCTCTCTCGACATTTGGCGTCCCTTAAATGTCTCTCTCCGTATCACTATAACAAGACACAGGTGTTAGAGATAATTACAAACCAGGTGACAAGCCTTACCGCTCTCTCTCTCGCCCGCAGACCGACACATGACCACGCCCCCTGAGCAGCAACCCGGTGATTAATCCGTCCTGTGTGTGTGTGTGTGAGAGTGTGTGTGTGTGTGTGTGTGTGAGTGTGTGTGACTGTGTGTGTGTGTGTGTGTGTGTGTGTGAGCGTGTATTTATCACTTTGTGGGGACCAAATGTCCCCATAAGGATAGTAAAACCCGAAATTTTTGACCTTGTGGGGACAATTTGTCGGTCCCCATGAGGAAAACAACTTATAAATCATACTAAATTATGTTTTTGAAAATGTAAAAATGCAGAAAGTTTTCTGTGAGGGTTAGGTTTAGGGGTAGGGTTAGGTTTAGGGGATAGAATATAAAGTTTGTACAGTATAAAAACCATTATGTCTATGGAAAGTCCCCATAAAACATGGAAACACAACTGTGTGTGTGTGTGTGTGTGTGTGTGTGTGTGTGTGTGTGAGAGTGTGTGTGTGTGTGTGTGTGTGTGTGTGTGTGTGTGTGTGTGTGTGTGTGTGTGTGTGTGTGAGAGAGAAACAGATTAATATTGAAGTCCTTTTTAGTATAAATCTCCACTTTCACTTCAACGTTCTTCTTTTGTTTTTGTCGATCCACATTCTTTGTACAAATCGCCACCTACTGGGCAGGGAGGAGAATTTACAGTAAAAAAGGATTACTTTATGGATTACTTTATGGATTACTTTAATGCTGTCTATATGTGCATTTTGAGCTCCAAAGTTGTGGCCCCTACTGACTCTGGGATGCATGAGGGTGAGCAAATGATGAGAGATCTTTCTTCTTTGGGTTAACTGTCCCTTTATAATTTAATTAAATGTAACATTTAAACAATTTTAGAATTTATAATTTGCACAAGTTCTGTCGCCCACGTCCCCTTAGTTTTAATCATTAGTCTTCTTTTAGTCTTGATTTATGTTGTTGGTCACTTGAGAACTTTTAGTGAGCACGTCTTTCCTCACCTTGCACATGTTTTTCATAGGTGGTTCCTTTTCCCGACACTTTATAAACTGCACAAATGTGGGTCTGTGTATCTGACTATCACACCTGGAGTCGTGAGTTTGAATCCAGGGTGTGCTGAGTAACTCCAGCCAGGTCTCCTTAGCAACCAATTTGGCCCGGTTACTAGGGAGGGTAGAGTCACGTGGGGTAACCTCCTCGTGGTCGCTATAATGAGCTCAACCATGTCACATGATAAGATGCGTGTGTTGACGGTCTCAGACGCGGAGGCAACTGAGATTCGTCCTCCATCACCCGGATTGAGGCGAGTCACTACACCACCACGAGGACTCAGAGCGCATTGGGAATTGGGCATTACAAATTGGGGTGAAAAACCCCCCCAAAAAAACAAATGTTTTAATCAGGTTTAATTTCACATAGTGTATGTTTTTAACTGTCAAGATGTATTTCAAATGTTTGTGCATGTATTTTAAAAATGTGATTTTATAATTATTAGGAATGAGGAATATCAGCTGGATGAATACAACACGTGTAATGTTATCGTCAGCAGTGTGGAGTAGTGGTTAGGGCTCTGGACTGTTGACAGGACGGTTCTGGGTTCAATCCCAAGTAGAAAACACACTGCTGCTGTTCCCCTGAGCGAGAGAGATGTATATATAGTATAAAAGGTGATAGAAAACACAGGACTGAACATATAAGGATGGGACAGAAACATTTGACAGTGAATATTAATGACATTTAGAAGTAGGCGTGGCGAGATGGACACACCCCCACTGGCTACCTCACCAAATTAAACGTTCACCTCCACATTTCCTGACTAGTATAAATCCCACAAACCCTCGTCCCGCAGTCAGGTATGAGGTCTTCATTCCCAGCAGGTGAAATGACAAGCGAGTGGTTTCCCTCCGTTCATACCTCATTAATAACCTGGATTTGATTTCCAGTCAGTGGTGTGAACTGGACTGAACATTGTAGATGGATATTATTGAACATGATGATGATGGGAGATCAGGAGCTGGATGAACATCTGTGTATTTCTTTAATATGACAGAGAGTCTCAGTGAAGGTGTCAGTGAGCGTGTGGATGTGAGCTCTGGTGTTGTGTTTTAGGAGATCTCCCCCTCCTCATCGTCCAGATGCACCCCCACCCTCCGGCAATATCTTCCTATTTCTTTACAGTAAGCTCCTTGTATCTGCCCCTGATCTGGTTTTACTCTTTCAGAAATTCAGATCTACAGAAAGTGGGTCAGAGGTCAAGTGTTCCTCAGGGAAGTGTAGAGGGTCTCGGGACAGTCCAATGGCACATTTTGGCCAATCACAGGTCCAATAATTCTCTGGTGCGAGCGGGACTCAAAAGGTCCCATTCTTAAACTTTTATGATTGATATTTTTATGGTTAGCATGTTAGCACGTTCTCAGCACATGAGACATTTGTCTCTGGTATTTGTTTTAGTATAAAGTATATTTATTATGAAAGTATGCGTAAGAGCATCACATAAATCTCAATAATGAATGTAATTCTGCTTCTGTCATCAGAATCCACATCAGATCCGAGTCGGATGTTATTTCAGACACTTGTTGGTGTTTGTAAGTGTGTTTTGAGCTCAAGACATGAACATCACCATCAGATGTGATTTAGCGGGCAGTGGAATACGTTTGGAAGTGCAATTCCTAAACTCATGAAACAATATTGTATCGTGAATACTCACATATCCAAATACTGCCTGCATGGAAACATAGTGAGTGTTTCTTCATTTCTGCCAAAGCACAATTAATATTTGAACATTCAACACAAGCAAATGCAACAAATGCAAAGATGCTAATACTTGCTCTCTCTCTCTCTCTCTCTCTGCCTTTACCATGTCTCTCTCTCACCCTCTCCACCCCACCGTTTATCTTTTCACTCTCAGCCTCTATTATTCTCATGTATTTATTAGCAGACGCCCTTATCCAGGTGATATCTATTACAATATATCACATTATATTCACATGCAATTCCCCATTTATACAGTCTCTTTAACCTGTCTCTATGTCTTTAATTCTCTCACCCCTCAATGGTTTGGAGTGTTTTAGCGGTGCTGTCCTGAGCTTCAGGCCCAGCTGACGGGACTCTTCTTTGGGCTCTGCTCGTGGCACTGCAGGGGTGCTTTATGGGGGTTTATAAGAGTTTTGGTTACGGTCTTTTTGTACATTGATTAATAGTGAGAATTGGCCCAGTTCAACTCTGTTTGGAGTTTAACGGTCTCAGCACGGTACGTTTGCATGTTTTAAGCGACAGTACGAGTGGACAAAAGCAGTAAAGATGGGAAATTGTCCGGTAAGACCGCCACTGCGCTGTTACTTCACCCATGTTCTGAGGCTTTCCAGCACACGCTGCTTAACTGCTACAGAAAACATATTTATCTCCATCACTGGGTCGATCAGTGGGTTATGAGGATTCACAAGTTCTCTCAAACATCCTCATTTGTCTTAGATCAGTCGTTCTCAATCCTGGACTTGTGCTTATTGAAATAACATGAAAGATTGAAATATTAATTCACTATCGTTCTATTTTTATTAATCAAACACTGTTCTTATTTGAACTCTGTGATACTAACCACTATAACAACGAGGACTTGCATTTACAATTCAATTATATTGAAATAAATACATTCAAGAATGAATAAATCGAATCTTTTTTTTAATTTGTATTTATTATAACATTTAATCAAACGACAGAGACGCAGAGTTCAGTAGAATTGTACAATATCTCTTTTCAATTGTTTCTTATTCAACTTAAAATAAGTGCAGGAGAAGACACCGGAAATAATAATGTGTCTTGTCCTAAGTTTTGCACTTTCATTTGAATAATTATGCATCACACATGGACTTATACAGATGCATGTAAATATTTCTATAACAGGAAATATGATGCACGATTAATGGTAAGCATTGATTATCAGTGATTATCAGTTTGTCATGCTATATATTGTGATATCAGTATCAGACTGTGATGGAGTTGTAGGTGGCCAGACTTCACAGTGGATCAGTAGCTGGTCTGGGGTAGTGGTACTTCTGCAGCTCGCTGGGATAGCACGTCTCCCCAAACGGGTACCCCATCCACAGCCCCAGCTGGTACCAGGCATTGGCGTACCAGTGCATGCCTTCCTGCCCCCCCTCCTCTCTGTCCTCTCCCTGCTGTGGGGAGGGTAGCAGCAGGTCCCCGAGGAGAGGGATGGAGGAGCGCAGGGTGTGGAGGAGCCTGTAGGGGGCGAAGGGGAGATGAGCGAGATGCTGCCGGCACTGCAAGGTGTAGCAGGATACCATGTGTCCGTCCACCACCAGGTTCCCCTCCACAGTGAGGGGGGCATAGGCCCCCAGGCTCTCTGACTCGCGCACGTCAGTCACGCGTTTGGCCTCCAGTGATCCAGTGCTGGGATCGTGTCGGTAGAGAAGGTGTCCCGGGAGAATGTCTTTGGCGAATGCTGGGACCCTGCGGGCGGCTGTGGCACTAGTTGTTGTGTTGTCGGGGGCGATGAAGAGAACATGATCGGGGGTGATGTACAGGGGCTCCTTGGAGCCCTCCGTGTCCAGCAGGAGGTAGCGCTCCATTCCTGTTCTCCGCCGGTCCAGCCACAGGAGGACCTCGCTGAAGGTGGGCTGACCAGCAGCATTGACTGCCAGCACCCTGTCCCCCAAGCGCAGCTCTGCCATGGTCCTGCTCGAGCCATCACTAGTGATAATAGTTATAATTTAATATACCATCCCTTGGGTATTCGGACATATCTCTCTTCACCTCACCCACAGTCATGGTGTTCCAGTATCTGACCAAATCGGGGTTCCTGGTAGGAGACCCGTCGGTTTCAAGGCTACAGCCTGCCTCCACCCAAAGCCTTGACAAGCACTGGATGAAATGGGGTCCTCTCTCAAAGTCATAGCCACAATTTCCACTTTCTGTAACAGAGAAAGAGAGTCTTTCAAGTTAGTCAAATAAATATTTATGGTCAGGAATGTACTTTTACCAGATGAGCCATTCAGTTCATGTTTATGTACACAGCTCCTAGAAAAGTGCTGTTCTATCATAGCCACAATTTCCACTTTCTGTTGGGGGGGGGGGTCAGCAGAGAAAGAGAGTATTTCAAGTTAGTCAAATAAATATTTACGGTCAGGAATGTAATTTTACCAGATGAGCCATTCATGTTTATGTACACAGCTCCTTCATCAGCCTGAGTATCACAGCTGAGAGGGTTTCAACTTAGCAGGGGAATCTTTTAAATGTTAGAAACCCACTGCAGATGGTTTATTGTCATGTTTTATATACAGCAACACCGTTGTTAGCAACAACCACAGTATAGATAAGATTGACTCACAACCTTGTTTAAACCTCCGTTTCAAAACCGTTCAGAACAGCATTTAGCATGCTTAGTGTCGGGGTCACAGAACATTTATTTTGGTATATTTTGTGCAAATCTGTGCGGTCGTTTTAAAGTTGTTGTTTTTTTTTTCAAAAAAGGAAATGTACAAATGATTCAGTAATTTTTGTACTAAAATGTTATAATTATACAGTAATAGTAATCTGCCTCACCACCAGTGCTGTTCTATTAGATGCTCTTCATTGTTGTACTTTTCTCTCTCTGCATCTTGCACTGTGTAACTCCTGTACTACACCATGCAGACTAATATACTGTAGCATTAATAGCTACTATGGAAACATTCCTTGAGGTGCTCACAAGTGGTGCATCCAGTAAAGATGCTCACCAGAGTGCAGGATGTGCCCTATATCCTCCACATCACTGGTTGAATCTGGGCTACACCATTTGTGACTGTGGCCGGGAACTCCCAGAGGGAGGCGCAGAATTGGCCGAATGGCACTCCAGGCCAGGAGGGTTGAAGTCAGCAGGCTAATGCTCGTCTCATCATGCACTAGCGACTAGTGTTATACCAGATCTGCATTAGCCCTCCAATGTGATAGGACACAAACACAAATTTGAGATATTTTACTGTTACCTTA
>NC_068307.1:29469230-29519230 GCF_025860055.1 Xyrauchen texanus
CCGTGCTGAATTCAAAGACGTGAAAACGGCACTTCGCAATGCTGGCATCACCTACGGAATGTTGCATCCCGCCAGACTCCGCGTCGATTTCCAAGGTCAGCGTCATATATTCCAGACTCCACAGGCAGCGATGGACTTTGTTAGTACGGTCACTAAGACCGTATCCGGCGAGGTTTGCGTGACGGACTTGTTTTAAATCTATAAAGAGTTTGCCACCCTTCTTAAAGTGAGTAAGCGTGCTTTAAATTTGTGTTACGAAAAGGGAGGTAACGTTAGCCCACACACAATCCTGACCACTCTATAAGTCTATAAAAAAATAATAATAATTCCCGTTCCATAAGTTCAGCGTAACAAAGTTGGATGCCATGCATCATACTGCTGAGAGAATAAACTCTATACTTTACTCATGTTCACGGAGCACTGCCGAAAGGGCAGCTAAAGTTGCAAGAACTAGTTAACCACTTCTTTTTTTACCTGACTGTTATGTTCCTTTCAGTTAGGTTTGTTAATTTTAGATATGTTAGATCCTATGTCAGCTCTGGACACAAAGGGGGAATAGTTTTTTCTTTTTGTATATTTATTTCGTGCACCTTCAACCATCTCTTATTTGGCAGCCTCTTTTGCCATGCTCTACTCTTAAAATCATTATTTTTTCCCCTAACATTATTAAGCTAATGTTTGTTAACAATGCTTAATACACTTCAGGGGAGGGGGGGGCAGGGTTAAACTAATTAGTTGGAATGTAAGGGGATTAAACAATCGAGTGAAAAGTATAAAAGTTTTTTCCAATTTAATAAAGTTGAAGGGCAATATATGCTTTTTGCAGGAAACCCATCTTAAGAACTCCAGTCATAAAAGCTTGATGAGGTCATGGGTGGGACAGGTGTTCCACTCGGGATTTAATTGTAAAGCTAGAGGCACAGCCATTTTAATTAACAAGAATACCTCATTTAATCCTTCTAAAGTTATTTCAGACCCCAATGGTAGATATGTGATCGTTTCAGGCGCTCTTTATGATAATCAAGTTATTTTAGTAAGTGTTTATGCCCCTAACTGGGATAATCCAGACTTTTTTGTAATACTTTTCTCTAAATTCCCTGACCTGAATACTTACCAATTGATTATGGGAGGTGACCTTAATTGTGTCTTGAATAATGCTTTAGATAGGTCTTCTCCCAAACCAGCTTCCTTGTCCCAATCTTCTAGAACAATTAACTCATTTTTGGAGTGGTACGGTATAACTGATATATGGCGTCATTTGCATCCCTCTTCTAAAACGTTCTCATTTTTTTCTCCAGTTCACCATACTTACTCTCGTATAGATTATTTTATCATTGACAACAAACTTACTCCTTTAGTAAAGTCTTCCTCTTATGATAGTATAGTCATCTCTGATCACGCCCCAGTAATTCTCGAACTGGCCCTCCCTGGTGGTTCTATAATTTCTCGTTTTTGGAGAATGAACGTGTTACTCTTGTCAGATGGCCGTTTTGTTGAGTTTATCTCCGAAAAGATCAGTACTTTTCTTGAGGTTAACTCTACAGAAGGGGTTTCTGTATCTCTTCTCTGGGACACGCTCAAAGCTTATTTGCGTGGAGAAATAATTTCTCGTTCTGCTTATATCGAAAAGATGCGAGATAAAAGGCTCTGTGAACTCTCTAGACAGATTGGCCAGTTGGACCAGAAATATGCACAACGTCCAACCCCATTATTACATAAGGAAAGGGCTTTTTTGCTATCTGAACATAATCTTCTTTCCACTAGCTATGCTGAACACCTTCTACTTAAGTCACGACACCGATACTATGAGTTTGGTGATAAACCGAGTAAAGCACTTGCATTACAGCTTAGACTACAAACTGCAAGAAGTTTTATTGCTCAAGTCCAAACCACATCAGGGAATAGTATATCAGACCCCCAAGAAATTAACAATCAATTTAAATTGTTTTATTCTTCTTTGTATCAGTCAAACTCCCTCAAAGATTCCAATCTTATTGATCATTTTTTTGAAAATCTTGACATCCCTCAAATCAGTAACGAGTCAAAAAACAAATTAGAGGATCCTATTAGTCTAGCTGAGATTTTACATGCTATTACTCAGATGCAGAGTGGAAAATGCCCAGGTCCAGATGGCTTTCCCACAGAGTTTTTAAAAAAGTTCTCTCTCCAGCTCTCCCCATTACTTCTTTCAGTTTTCGAAGAATCCCTAAGTAATGGGCATCTTTCTCCCTCCATGCGTCAGGCGTCAATTTCACTGATCTTGAAACCTGGTAAAACCCCACTAGATTGTGGGTCTTATCGTCCAATTTCCCTTCTAAATGTAGATGTGAAAATCTTGGCCAAGATTCTCTCTATAAGGTTGGAAACTGTTATTCAAGACATCATTCATCCGGACCAAACTGGCTTTATAAAAAATAGACAAAGCTTCTTTAACCTTTGAAGGCTGATGAACATAATCTATACCTCATCAGACTCATACATGCCAGAAGCCCTAGTCTCTCTCGATGCAGAGAAGGCTTTCGACCGTGTTGAGTGGGACTATTTATTTTGTACATTAAAAAATTTGGGTTTGGTGATAAATTTGTGTCCTGGGTAAAACTCTTATATTCTTCCCCTTTGGCTTCGGTAAAAACAAATGGTATTAGTTCTGAATATTTTTCTCTTCACCGTGGGACTAGACAGGGTTGCCCCTGTCCCCACTTTTGTTTGCTATAGCGATAGAACCTCTTGCAATCTCTTTTCGTACCAATGGCAAGATCACTGGAATCCATAGAGCAGGAAAAGAACAAAAAATTTCCCTTTACGCCGATGACGTAGTGTTATATATCTCAGATCCAGAAACTTGTCTTCCACACGTTTTAAGTATTCTAGGACAATTTGGTAGTGTCTCAGGTTATAAATTAAACTTGCATAAGAGTGAGTTTTTTCCAATTAACACAGCCGCAAGAGCTCTTTTAGTATCAGCTCTTCCATTTAAATCAGCCTCAGATCATTTTCGTTATCTGGGAGTTACAGTAACACGGAAATATGTAGATCTCTTCAAACATAACTTTATTCCAATCTTGGAGAGAGCAAAAGAGGATTTTGCTAGGTGGAAAACTCTCCCACTCTCACTTGTAGGTAGAATTAATGCCATAAAAATGAATATTTTACCTAAATTTCTATTTCTATTTCAAAATATTCGGTATTTATACCAAAAGCATTCTTTAAGTCATTAGATCGAAGTGATTTCAGATTTTATTTGGAACGGAGGCCCAGTAAGAATCCAGAAGTTATCCCTTCAGCAACCCAAAAGATTAGGTGGATTCGCACTTCCTTATTTCTTATTTTATTACTGGGCAGCAAACATTCATAGCATTTTATATTGGAGTCAGTCACATTATGGTCTTGAAATAGAATGCGACTCTTGTAGCCGAGTCTCTTTACATGCTTTGTTATGTTCTTCTATTCCTATAAAATTTTCTCACTATTCTTCAAACCCTTTAGTTTTGCACAGCCTAAAAATTTGGCAACAATTTAGAAAACACTTTGGCTTTCAGAAAATGTCGGGTCTGTCTCCCATATATAAAAATCCTTCTTTTTATCTTCCATTTCAGATGGAGCCTTCGCATTATGGTTTAAAAGGGCATTGTAGATATTAATGACCTCTTCCATGATAATACTTTTGTAACTTTTTCATATTTATCAGACAAATTTAATCTCCGAAAACTCACTTCTTTAGATATCTTCAGACTCGTGAATTCATAAGAAATAGATTTTCTCACTTTCCTCATGCACCTCTGAAACAAGAAATTGATCAAGTTTTAGAAATAAAAGTCTCTAAAGGTGCTGTCTCCAATATTTACAAAACAATCTTTTCATTTACTGCACTCTCAGATTTTTCAGCCATGTCTAAAATTAAGCAGAATTGGGAATCAGATCTTAATCATATTTTTACTGATGAGGAATGGTCAAAGGCCCTTTGTCGTGTACACACCACCTCTATTTGCGCTCGCCACTCACTAATACAGTTTAAACTGTTACACAGAATATACTGGACAAAAGCTAAACTGTTTAAAATAAACCTGGATTTCGATCCTACGTGTGACCGATGTTGACAAGCCCTGGCTACTCTTTATCATACTTTTTGACTTTGCCCAGCGTTGACCTCTTTTTGGACATCAATCTTCAAGTCAATTTCTGACGTTTTTATTTTAGATGTTGAACCGTGCCCTTTAGTGGCACTATTTGGTCTTAATCCCGCAAAGGTGTCCTTATCATCTTTACAGTCAAACGCTTTAGCTTTTTGCTTAATAATTGCCAAAAGGCTTATACTGATGAACTGGAAAAATCCATTTCCACCCAGCTACTCCCATTGGATGCACGACCTGTTGCAGTGTATTCAAATAGAAAAAATTAGATTCACAATGATTGGTAGAACAGAACAATTTCACATGATTTGGCAACCTTTTCTTTTGTACTTTAAAAAATATTAACTTTCTTAGAAATAACCCTTTGCGTAACCACTCCTCTGTTTTTGACCCTTGCTGATCTTGTCCTCTCTCTCGTCCCTGTTTGATTAAGAATCCGAGTACATAAAAAAAAGGGAAACAATTGTATTTGGTTTTCTTGACAGCTGGCAGTGATTGTTTAAAAAAAAAGGTGCAAAGGCGTCATTTGCTTTTTTCTTCTTAGTAATATCTACAGTTTTTGCTGTATTTTATATATTTTGCTACCACACTGTACATGCATAATACATTCATATTATTCTTACTTGTATTGTTTTGTAACATACTAGCATGTTTGGAAGCAACCATTTATAATCCCTTTGTTTCTTTTGTTTTTTGTTGTTGAATCAGAGAGTAAGATATCTGCTTATTTTTATCTGTATTTCTTGGTCTATATGTCGAAACAAACACTGTATTGTCTGTCTTTTATTTTTTCTCTGATTGGGGGAAAAATCAATAAAAAAAGAGTTAAACTAAAATATAATAAATAATATATTATTTTTACATAATATTACACATTATATTTATATTATACAGCATACAATTTAACTATGTAATATAACTATGAAGTCTAACCTTTATTCTTCTGAATGAATGTAATAATAAATGTAAAAATAATAATTGTTGGGTTTTTTTGTCTAACAAATACATATTTATGATTGATTTGAAATACTGAAACATACATAATATTAATTGTTAATCTCAAAGATCATGAATCTAGATATAATTTAAGCCAGAATTGCTAGTTCTTATTGAGGTATTGCGTTTATTATAGTTAATAATTACATTATGAGCTATAATGGATATTTTATTGAATGATAATTGGACACAGTTGTGACATCACTCCTAGATATACAACATAAATATGCACAACACACAGAGGGCAATTTTTGATGATCTCTACTTTCCCCGCTAATTTATATTATTACTGCCAATTTATACTATTGCTACTAATTTATATACTAAAACTATATAAATATAATCACAGGTATGACTTGTATGAGACTGTTCAAGCTTTCATTTGAATGATTTTGCTTTTAATACGGAAGATATCTTTGTGTTTTTAGAAATGTAAGAAAGAACCTACCAGTATTTAATATTAACACTTTGTATGTGCCATCAATATGTTCTATTATATATATATATATATGTATATATGCTTACTCACCCTGACCAGGAAACAGTTTCCTGCAGAGTTTTAGCTGCAGTTGAGTCTTGAATGCAGATTTTCCTCCAGCCTTCCCCGTCCACATTCCCTTCAACGATTCCCGTGTACTCCGAGCCTGCAGTCTGAAGCTTTACTTTTCTACACACTACCTGTGTTCCGAAACTCCTCTGTGTCACCTTTATAAACTCTAACTGTCTGACATTGCAGGAGTGCCTGGATAAATTATCAATATCACTGAAGAGAGTCCTAAATGTCCAGGAGCCTGACCTCCACACTTGGAGATTGCCTACTAAGTCATAAAGACCATCTCGAACATTGACAAGACGAGTGCTCGGCTCACAGGACGGGACCAATCCCCAGTGACCCCCGTGACAGGTTATGCTGCTCTCCTCAGTGGAGCTGTGGTAGAGATAATCACACCTCAGGGACAAAGTGTCACCTTCTTTGAAACTCCCTGTGCGATCTGAAGATGAATGGAATTGACCATGTGGATCCCGGGGAGGGTCGGGGCAGGGGATCGGCTCACAGTGTGGCATCACAAGTGTTGGGGAGGGGTACCACTCTCCAGATTCTACCTGACATGTAAATCTGAATTCCCCTGAAAGATCATACCCCGGGTTGCAGCTGTAGATCATTATAATTGAGTTGGAGTCCCGAGAGGAATGGAGTTGTCCATTGGCGATCTCCGACAGGCTGCTGCAGCACCGTGGAGGGCTGGGTTGTAAACTACTGAAGTTACAATGGCTTTCAAAGTGGAACCCAAGACAGGGAACATTTAAAGATCCTCCATGAATAACAATACTGCCCCTGTGGGTGCAATCTCTGGGGACACAGGGCCCAAGGGATGGAAACAGACCTGGCGTGCATGGAAGTTCAGAGTCAGAGATCAACCGATAGCCCTCCAAGCACTTAATCACTGCCACCGGTCCGTCCGCTGTCATCTTCTCCTCAACGACGGTGCTGCCCCTGGGGGTGATGAATTCTTGACACAAGTTTGTAGTTTCAATGGATGGGAAGAATGCCTCCCTACTTTCCATCTCTTCCATTACAGACGACACAGAGACTATGTAGACAGATTTGGGTTTTAAGTCATCGTTTTCCAATCTGGGATTGCTGGTGTTAAAGTGTACCACCTCTGTGCTGCTCTGTTCTTTCACACGCACCACGAAAGCATACCTCTCGCTGTTGGGGTCATAGTCCCTAGTGGGCGCTATCCAGTTTATCATCACCTTGCTGTGGGTTACATGCAGCACATTCAGAGACAGCGGTGGGTTGGGTCTGGTTCTCTGCACCACCTCCTGCAAAACCAAAACAGGAACCTCACATTTCATCAGATAAAGTTGAAAGGTGTAAAGGACTCCGGAAAGGAGGCCAGTGATTTCCAATGAGGTGCTGTTACCCCAAGCAAGACTGTCTGTGTGGAAAAGCTGGTCTGACACTTTCAACCAATACTGGAACATTGACTCCATCTCGCTCCCTGCCTTCCCCAGCACCATCCCTTCTACCTCAACAGCCGTCTCGTTAGCATGAGTCAAGCGGAGGAAGATGCTGGATGAGTTGAAATCCTTGAGGGAGGGGCTAATCTCAGTGGCTGAGTTGAAGTAGGATGGGTCAATGTATGTGTCGTTTTCAAACACAAAGTTGATGTGCTGGTAAAGAGAGTGGTTGTTGCTCCAGTTGTCTAAAATGATAGTGAGTTTGTCTCTGCCCATCAGGTTTAGAAGAGGATCTTGGTCTGGGTAGTGCAGAGAAATGACCAGGTTTCCTTCTTGAGTGAAGAAGCAGGCATCCTTTGGGGCAAAGTTACGAATGAGAATGTAATCCTCAATCCTGTCAGTGGCAAAGTTGTCGATGTGTTTCACTCCGCTGCTGTCCTCCGGGATATAGAAATCTCTCCCTGGACCCCCGTACAGCAGATCAGACCCATGTCCCGGCACCAGAGTGTCATTCCCAAATTTTCCGATGAGCTGGTTGTCCTCGTTGTCTCCGATCAGCAGGTCATTGAACTCGGTCCCGATCACCCTCTCCACTCCAGTGAAGGTGTCGTTCTCTGCGTCCGCTCCTCCCCCTCTCCCGATGGCCAGGTCCACTGTAACCCCACTGCCAGTCCTCACGTCTCCGCTGAAGAACACAGTGTCAACCCCGGGACCCCCGTCAATCCGATCTGCCCCACCCCCTCCGTAGATAAAATCATCTCCCTCTCCACCCCGAATCTCGTCTTCCCCTTCTCCTCCCTCCAGGATGTCATCCCCTCCCTCTCCGATTATGACATCATTTCATCCAAAGCCCTCAATCTTTTCACTGCCCTGGTTGCCGAGGATATAGTCGGCCATGTTGCCCCCGGTGATGAGGGAACTGTAGTGTTTCACAGTGATGTAGTTACTAAAGGCTGTGGAGCCGTGAATTTTATGAACTTTGATGTATTCGTTTTTTGACGAGACACAACTGATGTTGCAGCTCTTGGAAGATGACGTCATGTCAATGCTGAGGACAGACTTGTAGGGGTAAGAGTCATCATCAATTTCAAATAGGAATCCATCCAAGGAACGAACCAGGAGGTGTTGGAACTCTGGCCTCTGCAAGTACTTCAGCAGGCGGACACGGACAGAGTAATTCCTGGAGTGGGAGAACATGATGATGTGCGGTCTCTCCAGGAGAACTTCAATGTCTTCATAGAGCACCTGGAGGAAGAGATTATCTGGTTTCATGTCTTCCGCCTTGTTGTCAATTTCATTCTCATAGCCATATGCGTGGCTGAGTACATATGTGTCTGACCCATTGCCCCCCCGCAGGTACTGGTAGTTATTAATGTTTCCAGTGCCTGGGTTGATGAAGTTATCAAGCTCGTTTCCAATCACAGTGTATGAACACTTGTTGGATTTAGCCTGGAACCTTTGCACTTTCCTCCAGGGATCTTTGCTCAAATCAAACATCTGTTTCTGGTCTGTACACTCCTCCTTGCTGAGGTTAATCTCCATGGGAATCATGACCTCAGGGTCAGATGCATTGAGTGGCAAGGTGGCAATGATGCCGTCAATAGTCTGCACAGCCAGGTGCTGGAAGTTTTCACCCTCGAACCAGTGCAGCAGTTTGACTTCAATGTCAGTGTCTTCCATCTTCAACACAAGGTGCGGGAATCGATGCTCTGTTTTGATTGTCCCCCAGATATGTTGGATAAACAAAATGTCACTGATTTTGTCTTCTGCGAAATTGCTGATGTTAGCCCCTCTGCACCCAGCCTTCATGATGTATTTATCACTGCCGCCTCCTCCCTTCAAGAAGTCTGTGCCGCTACAGCTGAGGAAGTTTCCCAGAGCGTTCTCGATGATGACATCATCATAGGGGGAGTCAAAGACAGTCACCACACTGTGGAGGTGTCGGTCAGCTTTGTTGAGTTTGACAGTGCTGCCATGTTTCTCTGTGCCGAGGTCTACTATCAGTGGTGTCACCACCACCTCGCGTCCTCACTGTTTGAGATGGAAAAAGTAACATGATCTGAAGACAGAAATGCCAAATGCTGATATCGACTGTCATTGTTCCACTTCTGCAACTTCAAGCATGTCGACCTGGGCTTTTCCTCATCTGTAACCAAGAGATCTTCCCCCTGCAGATCTGCACGAATCCTCTGGAAAGGTACGTGAAACACCACCAAGTCTACTTTCTGGTCCGTGGCATAGTTGTTGATGATATCACAGCCTTCTGTAGGGAAGATCTCATAGGTGTCAGCTCCATCTCCTCCTTCTAGCCTGTCTACCCCTGGGCCACCATTGAAAACGTTGTCCTTCTTGTTGCCCACGATGATGTCACTAAAATTACTGCCCAAAACTCTGATTACGCTTTGGTAATCCCCCTCCAGTCTGAGAGACACTGGACTTTGAGATTTGGTATTGTCCAGAGTTTCTGGGACACAGTTAGCATTGAACTTGTGCTCTATAAGTCCTCTGTCCTCTATTTTAAACATGACGCCATCTGCAGACTGAAACGTCATGTGCTGGTAGTGGTCAATGTCGCTGTGGGCAAACCAGTTCCTAATGGTGATCTGGTGCTTCTTCTGTTGTCCGTAAACAAGGAGAAGATCAGTGTGATTCCGAATGCAATCAATGTGGCTGAATGGTGCTTTTATCACAAGGTGATCCTCATATGAATCATGGGCGAAATTATCAATCTCAGAAATGGTTCAACTTGTGGGAAAGATGTAGAGGTCCCTCCCTTCCCCTCCAGAGAGCAATGAAGCCTGCTGACCAAGAAAGAAGCTGTCTTCCCCTCCATGGCCGTGGATGGTGTAATGGTAGTTCCGGATAACATAGTCCAAGTCAGGGCCTCCGTAAGCGCAGGGGTCTGAGGGATCTGCGGGATGCTGCTCTGCTGCAGGCAGCTGGGGGGCAAAGAAGGAGTTGTCCTTGTCGTTCCCGTAATAGGTGCCAAACAGGGAGGAGTGGAGCAGGATTTCCCCACAGATTATCTTCTCATGGTGTACTGGGATAACCCACCATAGGTGCGCGGCTTTATGGGTGTATAGGAACTGGCGAGACTCCCCCACCCCGAGAACAATATTCTGAATCGCAGGGTTGTGGAAAGTTTTTATGATGGTTTTGACCCCGCTTCGCCCATCGTCGATGCCCCTGATCTGAATGGTGACGTCGCCATTGTTGGACAGCTGGACAGTTATCAAACCACCGTATTGAGAGAGTTCCCCTTCTGTCAGGTCGATGGTGCTGACATTGCCATCATTGGCCACTATTTTGTAATAGGCACCTGGAGAGGACAAGTTCTGCAGTAGCTCTTGGTTTTGCCTGTATTCATCATCCAGTTTTTGAAAATCTCTCAGGAGACCTCCTGTCACAAAATCCACAGCACCTTCCTCTAACCCTTTTAAAACAGCGACCATTTTCTGTATGTCATTAGCCCCCTTGGGCAGCCGGTCCAGCTCACTAACAACATCGCAGTAAAAATCACTGATAGCCATCCTTGCTATGGTCAGGCCAATGATTATGGGCTCCAGAATGAGAGCAGCTGGAGGGAAACCCACTTCTGCGAGGGTCAGTACAGTAGTCGACACATCTAGCACAAGGTTTGTAACTTTTAATCCATAATATTTCTTCTGTTCTTGGTCAGAGTTGTTACTTGTCTGAATGTCAATTGAGTCTTCTGCAATGAAATAGGCTTGGAAACCCAGGCCAACAAAAGGAATCGCCTTCAGGAACTGTCCAGCAGTAGTCTCCCCAACTCTTTCCAGTGAACTGCTGACTCTCTCCAGAGTCTTCTCCAGACCCAATTTCTCTGCTCCGTTGCGGACAGTGCTTTTGAATATATTCTGGGATATGCTGGAGAGCTGTTTGTTCACACCAGTCAGACCCCCAAGTCCGTGCAGAGACTGGGTGAGAGTAAAGGTTCCTCTGGCTGTGTTGTTTTCTGCAAAAAACTTTCCTGCTCCAATGAAGCCGGCCACAATGCCATATACAGCCATGCCTCTGTTAAGACTTTAACACAGTCTGTCGACTGTGAGTGACATCACTTCCCAAGACAAACACGCCCCATAGCATAATCCCACCCTTGACCCTGATTGACAGGTTTCCGTGTAAGGCATCAATGGAAATACTAAGGGAATTAGTATTCCATTTGAGTTTTGGCTGGCTACATACGTGACGCTGAGAAAGTGAAAAAGCAGACGTGGTAATTGAAATTGCTATTTAAATATGACAGGGCCAAAACTCGTAAGATATGGGAAACACAGTTGCAAAGGGACTTTGCTTTTCCATTTGAAATCTGGCAGTCACTGTGCGTTCGCTTAAACGAAAATGCAAACGGTAATGCGCGATTTGCAATTGCGTTTGGATTATGTCACATTTTATGCGTCCACAAATTAAAAACGCAATTGCAAATTCAATTTGCAATTCCTTTTGAATAATGTCCGGAAAATCATTCCATACAACAATGAGAGAGCTGACCGCGAGCTCTTTTATTTGCCTCGCCCTATGTCATATGACGCGTTGCTATAGCGGGAAAGGCGTATTCCAGAGCCTAGCACATTTTCATCAAAATCTCTACATCAAATGAGATTTCATTAGTAATTTCTACATATGTGTTTTTAAAAGACCTCTGCAGACAATATCAAGTATTAATTCAGTTATAAATTCAACCTGCATGTTGCTCTTTACTGCTTATTGGTTATCCTTAGCGAAAAGAACACCTGATAAACAAGAAAAGTACGCTCCGAACGGGGATCGAACCGCGGTCTCCGGTGTGAGACCGCGGTTAACTCGGAGCTACCAAGCTGCTTCAATCTAAAACAAGCAGGTTAGAGGCTACAACTCTTGAGGTTTAGCCTACTGTGGGTGAAAGCCAGCTAGATGATGATCTTAAGACTTTAAGGACAAAAACAAATGTGAATTCTTACCCACTGACTTCTTTCGGAAAAATCCCCAAAGCCTCATTTGCTTCATTTTTGCTGTCTTTCCTGCTAACTGCTGTTAACTCGCCACTAAGTAACATTAGTTGATGTCAACGATGTGCAAGCTCCTCCTCTACCTGCTGCATATTCAACAGAGAGGAAGAAACGGAGTCACCCATAGGCTACCGACAGCAAAGGAACTTATTCTATAGGCTAGATTATGCCTATGTCTATTTTTACAGGCTGTATGCAGTAGTGCAAAGCCAAAGCACAATGAAATAAGGCAACTTATGAATTCGGGGGTTTACATAGGCTTTTGTCCGGTTTCATATTTGTCAGTCAACTATTCAAAATACATTCGGGGCTACACTCAAAACAACAGATGGACAGATTATTTCTCAAATTCTCAGGGGAGGCAGAGCTTATCCTAGGGGAGGCACTGCCTCCCCCTGCCTCCCCCTAGACACGCCCCTGTATGTTATGTAAATCACATCAACTTTCAAGGCTCCATGCAGCATCCTTCCTTATGAAAATGTGATCATATGAGCTAAAACATATTTACACAAAGTAAATAAGTTATTTTTCAATAACTGGTCCTACAAATGAGATGGTGGTGTTGTCAGCTAGTCCCAAGGAGAGGATTGGCTGAAGTGATCAGGTAATCTGTAGAAATGGGCAGTATGTCTGCTACATGAATTAAAATATGTACTGGAAATGTACAATTGTACCTTGTATTTTTAGACTAGTCTTTATTAGACTTAAGATGAACCTCTAATTGAACTGAATGTCCATACACAGACACACACACACACACACACACACACGCTCTCTCTCTCTCACTCACACACACACACACACACACGTAGTGTTTCCATGTTTTATGGGGACTTTCCATAGACATAATGGTTTTTATACTGTACAAACTTTATATTCTATCCCCTAAACCTAACCCTACCCCTAAACCTAACCCTCACAGAAAACTTTCTGCATTTTTACATTTTCAAAAAACATCATTTAGTATGATTTATAAGCTGTTTTCCTCATGGGGACCGACAAAATGTCCCCACAAGGTCAAACATTTCAGGTTTTACTATCCTTATGGGGACATTTGGTCCCCACAAAGTGATAAATACACGCTCACACACACACACACACACACACACACACACACACACACACACACACACACTCACACACTCACACACACACACACAACATCCCTGTAGCGTAGAGCTACACAACACTGAAGTAGAATTTGACATGAAAAGCATTACTTTATGATGATAACAAACTGTACATAAACGCTTGTCTAACTGTTCAGTTGTGTATATTTTCAGGAGTAACTTGTACAAAGGGGGCTGTGACCGGACGTGTGACCTTCCAGACATGTCAGTTCTGCGTGTGAATGAGATTTACAGAGGAATGCCAAGGGAAACTGCTCCACCCACAACAACAATGGGAATAGCATTATATAGCGATATAAGTCACCTGAAACATTCAGTGCATTACCGCAATAGTGAGAGCCAAAAATAATAAAATCTTCCAGCTGGAAAGTTTCTCTTCTCAGAAATCACGTGATTATCTCTCTTTCACGCCTGTTTTTTGACCCTACGGTTCTGACCAACATGCAGCCAACCAGAAACTTCTTATAAATACCAAAGCAGTTCCAAACACTTCATCAGGCAACAACTACTGCAGATTATCACATTCCCAATCATCCAAAGTTTGGGGTCCTCTCCTAAATCACCAATTTGACAAATGGGACAGAAATCCGATTGAAGCCCTGCATATAGAGTTTTGTAAAAGCATTCTTTGGGTACAGAGAAACCCCTAATAATGCACGCAGGGCAGAATTATACCCTCTAATAATCCACATTGAGAAAAGAGACATTACATTCTGGAAACATCTAAAACTGAGTGACCCCAACTCTTAAAAACCATTAAGTGAACACTGAGAAGAGCCCCATCATTCAGCTGGTACGGAGACTCCACAAACAGACAATAATCAGCCTCAGGACACGGACACCCTCATCCACACAATCCGGCACAACCACATGATTCATGCACAAAAATAAAACTACCAAACTTATTGTAATGAAACAACACAAAAACAAACTACAATGTTATTTGTCCCTAAACAGAGATTACACAACAGCAGAATACATGAGTGCAGTCAGAGACACAAACTGAGGAAACACATGACGAGAGAGCGAGAGAGAGAGAGAGAGAGAGAGAGAGAGACAGGCTATAGAGAAGGGCAGATACAGACAGACAGACAGACAGACAGTCAGACTATAGAGAAGGGCAGATACAGGCAGACAGACAGACAGACAGTCTGACTATAGAGAAGGGCAGATACAGACAGACAGACAGACAGACAGTCTGACTATAGAGAAGGCAGATACAGACAGACAGACAGACAGACAGTCTGACTATAGAGAAGGGCAGATACAGACAGACAGACAGTCTGACTATAGAGAAGGGCAGATACAGACAGACAGACAGACAGTCTGACTATAGAGAAGGGCAGATACAGACATACAGACAGTCTGACTATAGAGAAGTGCAGATACAGACATACAGACAGCACTGACTGTAGAGAAGGGCAGATACAGACAGACAAACAGACAGCACTGACTGTAGAGAAGGGCAGATACAGACATACAGACAGTCTGACTATAGAGAAGTGCAGATACAGACATACAGACAGCACTGACTGTAGAGAAGGGCAGATACAGACAGACATACAGACAGCACTGACTGTAGAGAAGGGCAGATACAGACATACAGACAGTCTGACTATAGAGAAGTGCAGATACAGACATACAGACAGTCTGACTATAGAGAAGGGCAGATACAGACAGACAGACAGACAGTCTGACTATAGAGAAGGGCAGATACAGACATACAGACAGTCTGACTATAGAGAAGTGCAGATACAGACATACAGACAGCACTGACTGTAGAGAAGGGCAGATACAGACAGACATACAGACAGCACTGACTGTAGAGAAGGGCAGATACAGACATACAGACAGTCTGACTATAGAGAAGTGCAGATACAGACATACAGACAGTCTGACTATAGAGAAGGGCAGATACAGACATACAGACAGTCTGACTATAGAGAAGTGCAGATACAGACATACAGACAGACTGACTATAGAGAAGGGCAGATACAGACAGACAGACAGTCTGACTATAGAGAAGGGCAGATACAGACAGAGAGACAGACAGTCTGACTATAGAGAAGGGCAGATACAGACAGACAGACAGTCTGACTATAGAGAAGGGCAGATACAGACAGACAGACAGTCTGACTATAGAGAAGGGCAGATACAGACAGACAGACAGACAGTCTGACTATAGAGAAGGGCAGATACAGACAGAGAGACAGACAGACAGTCTGACTATAGAGAAGGGCAGATACAGACAGAGAGACAGACAGACAGTCTGACTATAGAGAAGGGCAGATACAGACAGAGAGACAGTCTGACTATAGAGAAGGGCAGATACAGACAGACAGACAGTCTGACTATAGAGAAGGGCAGATACAGACAGACAGACAGTCTGATTATAGAGAAGGGCAGATACAGACAGACAGACAGTCTGACTATAGAGAAGGGCAGATACAGACAGAGAGACAGACAGTCTGAATATAGAGAAGGGCAGATACAGACAGACAGACAGTCTGACTATAGAGAAGGGCAGATACAGAAAGAGAGACAGACAGTCTGACTATAGAGAAGGGCAGATACAGACAGACAGACAGTCTGACTATAGAGAAGGGCAGATACAGACAGACAGTCTGACTATAGAGAAGGGCAGATACAGACAGTCTGACTATAGAGAAGGGCAGATACAGACAGACAGACAGTCTGACTATAGAGAAGGGCAGATACAGACAGACAGTCTGACTATAGAGAAGGGCAGATACAGACAGACAGACAGTCTGACTATAGAGAAGGGCAGATACAGACAGACAGACAGTCTGACTATAGAGAAGGGCAGATACAGACAGACAGACAGTCTGACTATAGAGAAGGGCAGATACAGACAGACAGACAGTCTGACTATAGAGAAGGGCAGATAAAGACAGACAGACAGTCTGACTATAGAGAACGGCAGATACAGACAGACAGACAGTCTGACTATAGAGAAGGGCAGATACAGATAGACAGACAGTCTGACTATAGAGAAGGGCAGATACAGACAGACAGACAGTCTGACTATAGAGAACGGCAGATACAGACAGACAGACAGTCTGACTATAGAGAACGGCAGATACAGACAGACAGACAGTCTGACTATAGAGAAGGGCAGATACAGATAGACAGACAGTCTGACTATAGAGAAGGGCAGATACAGACAGACAGACAGACAGACATTAAACTGGCACAAATAATCCTTAATTTGTATGTTTCTATAAAGACTTCTACTATTAAGATGTATTATTGATAATGCCCCCTCCAATTGCTCTTCTGTATAATACTCACATTTATTATTTACATTATTGAAAAAATGGTTTTCGGGTCAATATCATTTCCAATCTCATACATGTTATGGTCTGTGTGATTGAAAGTTTTGAAGTTCAAATGTTCATACTTGCGGTATTGACTTTGTAAATGGTCAGACACACAGTCCTTATGAATATTAACAAACTCCCCATCATCAATATCCCTAAATGGGAACAAAAAATCCTTATCAAAGTCTGTCATTTATTTTTATGTGATCCTTGTGAGTCCCTGTGAATATTCCTCCTCACAGTCCTCACTTGTAACCACAATCCACAGTCCTTGTTTTTCATAAACAATAAAGTATCCATGTTTACAATACCAGTCAGAAAAAATTTATAATAGCTTATTCTGGTCCAATTCTTTAAGTTCTCTTATTGTGAGTACTTTGGCTTCTTCGGGTGTTCCATTTAGCCGTATCACGACTTTGCAATTTCTTGTCCATGTATCTTGTTCTGTTTCCTCAGAATGTGTGCGTGTCTAGCGATGCCAGTGCTCTTTTTTGTAAGATGATCATTCAGACACCCCTGAACCCTTCAACTTCTTTGTCTCCCTCAGTAGCTCGGTCTTGTGCTTCCGATTCACAAACCGAACAACTATAGCAGGCTTCTTTCTGCTGTTCTTTCTGGGAAGGGTATAACAGGGCAGAACGTTATTGCTCTGAATGTTCATATTCTTATTTTCAAAGAACTTTACTTGTTTTTCCAGCGTTTGTAGTTCCTCTGGCAGGACATCTTCACTGACTTTATCTCCAGCCACAGTACTAGCATAAGTTCGGTGTTTTGTTTCCAATCCACTTATAATTAAATCCTCCGTTCTTGTATATTGTTACAGATCATCAATTCTTCTCTCTAATCCTTCAATTTTCTCATCCTTTACTTTCACAAGGTTCTTCAATTGTTTAACTTCATCCATCAGGTCAAGTAGCATAGCTTGTTGTTTAGCGACTTTGCTCAACTCATCCGATATGAAGTTTAAGGATTTTCTGATCTCCTCCAACTCTTCCTAAGTTTGTTTCAGCAACGCTTAATGCTCATCAGTGTGCTGTCCTGTGTGTAAATGCACAGTGATGGTAGTTATCTGGAGGCGTGTCTGACAGAATTTAGCTGCTCTCTTCTGGATTTCAGTGAGGAGAGGGAAGCGGCCCAGTTCTGCTCCACAACCCAGATTCGGGGCATTTCTGTGAATTCCCAGGATGTTTTTGCAGATTTCACAGCCATATAGGAGTATAGGTTTGATGATGCCGTCGAAGACTTTCAGCCACAGTTTAATGGGGGGGTTGAATTTAAATAATGATGTTCTTATACTATAATATGTCCTACGGGCTTTGTCAGTCAGATCTTTTATTGCCAAATCAAACTGTCCTGAAGCAGAGATTGTAAGACCCAAACTAGATAGGTACATTTCCTGAAGAAAATGTGAGTGGTGCTTGCCGTGGCAAAACTCGTGAAATAGCATGCTTGAAAAGAACAAAAATTATGGTCATAAATAAATCAACCCAGAAGTCTGTACGTTTTTCTGATGCAGAGATATGTGATTTGTTACTCGGTTGCTAGGGTAAACCCATCTGGTTGCTAGGCAGTTACCATAGTGATAGTAATGAAGTCTCCTTGCCATCCTTATTGAAATAAGTCAACCCGGAAGTCTGTACTATTTTCTGGTGCAGAGATATGTGATTTGTTACTCGGTTGCTAGGGTAACCCCATGTGGTTGCTAGGCAGTTACCATAGTGATACTTATCAAGTCTCCTTGCTATCCAGAGTAAAATCAGTCAACCAGGAAGTCTCTACGATGTTCTGATCCAGAGATATGTGATTTGTTATTTGGTTGCTAGGGTAACCCCTCCTTGTTGCTAGGAAGTTACCATAGTGATACTTATGAAGTGTCCTTGCCATCCTGAGTGAAATAAACCAACCCAGAAGTGTCTACGCTTTTCTGATGCAGAGATATGTGATTTGTTAATTGGTTGCTAGGGTAACCCCATCTGGTTGCTAGGCAGTTACCATATTGATACTAATGAAGTGTCCTTGCCATCCTGGTTGAAATAAATCAACCCGGAAGTCTGTACTCTTTTCTGGTGCCGAGATCTGTGATTTGTTTCTCGGTTGCTAGGGTAACCCCATCTGGTTGCTAGGCAGTTACCATAGTGATAGTAATCAAGTGTCCTTGCGATCCTGAGTGAAATAAATCAACCCGGAAGTCAGTACTATTTTCTGGTGCAGAGATATGTGATTTGTTACTCGGTTGCTAGGGTAACCCCATCTGGTTGCTAGGCAGTAATCATAGTGATAGTAATCAAGTGTCCTTGCCATCCTGATTGAAATAAGTCAACCCGGAAGTCTCTACGTTTTTCTGATGCAGAGATATGTGATTTGTTATTTGGTTGCTAGGGTAACCCCATCTGGTTGCTAGGCAGTTACCATAGTGATAGTAATCAAGTGTCCTTGCCATCCTGATTGAAATAAGTCAACCCAGAAGTATCTACGTTTTCTGATGCAGAGATATGTGATTTGTTACTCGGTTGCTAGGGTAACCCCATGTGGTTGCTAGGCAGTTACCATATTGATACTAATGAAGTGTCCTTGCCATCCTGGTTGAAATAAATCAACCTGGAAGTCTGTACTCTTTTCTGGTGCCGAGATATGTGATGTGTTTCTCGGTTGCTAGGGTAACCCCATCTGGTTGCTAGGCAGTTACCATAGTGATAGTAATCAAGTGTCCTTGCCATCCTGAGTGAAATAAATCAACCCGGAAGTCAGTACTATTTTCTGGTGCAGAGATATGTGATTTGTTACTCGGTTGCTAGGGTAACCCCATGTGGTTGCTAGGCAGTAATCATAGTGATAGTAATCAAGTGTCCTTGCCATCCTGATTGAAATAAGTCAACCCGGAAGTCTCTACGTTTTTCTGATGCAGAGATATGTGATTTGTTACTCGGTTGCTAGGGTAACCCCATCTGGTTGCTAGGCAGTTACCATAGTGATAGTAATGAAGTGTCCTTGCCATCCTGAGTGAAATAAATCAACCCGGAAGTCAGTACTATTTTCTGGTGCAGAGATATGTGATTTGTTACTCGGTTGCTAGGGTAACCCCATCTGGTTGCTAGGCAGTAATCATAGTGATAGTAATCAAGTGTCCTTGCCATCCTGATTGAAATAAGTCAACCCGGAAGTCTCTACGTTTTTCTGATGCAGAGATATGTGATTTGTTACTCGGTTGCTAGGGTAACCCCATCTGGTTGCTAGGCAGTTACCTTAGTGATACTAATGAAGTGTCCTTGCCATCCTGATTGAAATAAATCAACCCAGAAGTTTCTCTGATTTTCTGGTGCAGAGATATAGTTACTGCTAAAGGGTTGCTAGGGTACTCTGTTTAGTTGCTAGGGAGTGGCTTGGCAGCTGCCAATCATTAATCTCCAACGGCTGCTTGTCAGTATGAATGATATAAACCAACTCCCATGCCTCTGTGACATTCAGAATGGAAGATATCCTCTATGGATTTTGGTTGCTAAGGTGCTCGACAATGGTTGCTAGGGAGGGGCTAGGAAGTGTTGAGGTGATTCATGATTGGCTGTTTGCTGCCCCGAGTGAAACGAGACCACCCTTGTGTTTCTATGAAACTTCTATCCGGAGATATCCCTTTGATGTCTTTCATTAGAAGTGTATGGGACTTGTTGCTAAGGTGCTCTAAATTGTTGCTAGGGCGTGGCTTGATAGATTCAAAATGATCCTGAGATACTGATTGGTCGTCTGAGTAAAATGAGCCCGCCCCATTGTCTCTATGACACTGTGATCCAGAGCTATGTTGAATACAAATCCCAATGCCATTTCATTTCATGGGCCGTCCTACACCATTGTAAGTCAATTGGGGCATTTTTGGGCAGCTCCTGCCCCCAGGGGTGCAACTTTTACCCCATTTTGAGGTATGCTCTTACAGAGCCTGCCAGCCTCTTCAAATGTGGCAAATCACACGTTTCTGCGAAATCCTCGCTCGGAGCTGTGACGCGTCAAAGTTTGTCGCAATGTTAAGTCTATGGGATTTTTCGGCCGCTTTTTTGCCCCTGGGGCAATTACCGTACCCCGATCGCTTATAAAAGTCATAGCACACGTGTCCTCAATAGGCCGTTCGATTTGACACCTCATTCGTGGGTCTACGCCAAACGGTGCGGGACGAGTTAGGTGCCGAAGTTTTGTACGGAGATAGAATAATAAAAAGTATAAAAATAAAAATAAGTATGTGAGATTACAATAGTGATGCTTTGCAAGCACCACTAATAATTATAGTGGTTGGCATGATGAAGGATTGTTCCCCCGATTGTGAATATATATTTATTGCATTTTATTTATTAATTGGAAAATCATGACTTTGGACTTCTCCATGTGTAATGGTAAAGCCCAATCTCTGCTATATGTTTGTAAAATGGAGAGGCTTTGATGTAGTCCCTCTTCATTAGGGGACGGCAGCAGGAGGTCGTCAGCGTAAAGGAGGCATTTGATTTCTCTGCCATCTAAGATCAGTCCAGGGCAAGAGGACTTTTGAAGGGTTGTGGCCAATTCATTAATATAGATATTAAATAGAGTTGGGCTGAGGCTGCAGCCTTGATGAACTCCCTTGGTCTGATTGAAATAATTGGTTCTTTTGTCATTAATCTTCACGCAGCATTTATTGTCAGTGTACATGTCTTTTATGACATCATATGTCTTTCCTCCGATGCCACTCTGGATGAGTTTCAGGAAGAGTCCGTCATGCCAAACACAATCAAAGGCCTTTTTAAAGTCAATGAAGCAGCCGAATATTTTGCCTTGTTTTGTTTGCTGAACATATTTCTGTATAAGTGAGTGAAGTGTGTAGATGTGATGAGTTGTTCTCTGTTTAGACATGAATCCAATCTGACATGTATTTAGTGTCTTGTGTTCTTGGATGAAGTTCACTAATCTGTTGTTTATAATGCAACAGAAGAGTTTCCCGAGGTTGCTGCTGACTGTAATGCCCCTGTAATTATTGGGGTTGTACTTGTCCCCTTGTTTGAGGATTGGGGTTATTTGATTTTTCTTCCAGTTCTGAGGAAAGTGTCCTGATTTTAATAAGAGATTGAATAATTTCAGAATAGCATCTTTGAGTTTGGGGCTGCTGTGTTTCAGCATCTCATTACATATTCCATCCAAGCCACAAGATTTGTTATTTTTGAGGGATTTCATCCTTTCAGTCAGTTCATTTAAAGATATGGGGGCGTCCAAATGGATTAATTGATCTTATTGTGTGTTCCAGATTAATAAATTGAGAGGTCAGATGTTTTTGGCTGAGGGTTGGTTCGTTCTGTGAATAGAGGTTTCCGAAATGTTCTGTCCAGAGTTTTGGGTTACAGATGGGAATGGATTATATATTTTTTATTATTATTTATCTAAATTATTCCATAAATCCCAAAAGTAGTTTTCATTGACAGTCTCTTCAATCTTGTTGAGTTTAGTTGTCATATGTTCAGCTCTTTTCCTTCTCAGTAGCAGGGGTGTAAAGTAACAAATTACAAATACTCACGTTCCTGTAATTAACTACTTTTTCCAAATAATTGTACTTTTATAAGTAGTTTAAAATGTTTAGAACTTTTACTTTTAATTGAGTACATTTTAATTGCTGTAACTGTACTTTTACTGCGCTATTTTCCCACCATCTGTGTTCGCTACTTCCAGAGGCGTTTCCAGCATTGAAGGACATCCGGGGCTTAGCCCAGACAATTTTATTTTCACGCTAGCAACCACTTCTCTGTAGTCCAAAGCTGGTGAGAGGGTATTCTTTGAGTTTTGCTCTTGCTGGGCCTGTTTCTACAGTTCCTAAATCTTCCACTCTAGTACTATCCTCAACATCCTCTCTCCTCCCTGAATCATCTGTGATGCAAAAGAACAGATACAGCACATAACTTATTGCAAATCAGCTTCAACTCATTCATCCAGTGCTGCATATTTCAAATTGTAGATCAATACCATTGAAGTAAATGTATTGGGAAGAGCAGATCAGTGGGATTGCCCTTAGATCTATCATGATTCTTGAATTTTCATGTACATTACCATAAAGTCCTCACAAAAGAGTTATATTATAGTGAGTAAAGTGAGGTAAAAAATGTTTTTAATATAAATAATTGATATTTTTTTTACATAAATAGTCAAAATGATGTATAAGATCCTAAGTTAAAGCAATACATGAATGACTTTAGTCTAAGTTCATTGACACACTATGGCATCGAACTGTATATAATTCTCATCATCTCTATGAGAATAATTCACCTGTCAAAATCCTTTCATTAGGATCATTGAGATAAACAATGTTTCACTTTTAACTTTCTCTAAAGTAAAGTGACTGATTAATTGTTCCCAGTTTCCATGCCTGATTCTGGCACAGCTGCTGCTGCTCCTCAGTCTGTTGCTCATCTTTGCTACACTCTACAAAACCATTTAATCAAATCAAAGTGTATATTTCCTACAAACTAATATCACAAAACAAGTCACACATACAATTTATGCTAATGCTTATTGGTTATACTTAGCGAAAACATCACCTGATAAACAAGAAAAGTACACTCCGAACGGGTCTCAAACCACGGTCTCAGGTATGAGAGGCGAATGCGCTAACAAGGAGCTGCCAAGTTGCATCAATCAGGTCAAGTATTAACCGCCTGTCAATCTGTTTGATTGACAGGCGGTTAATATTTGAGCGCGATGCGCGCGTGTTCCGAGAGCGCGAATGCGGGTTCGCGCCTAAATGATCTAACACACTTTATAATTCCGCCAATGCCCGTCTCGATGAGGGTTTGATTTAAGCGCAGTCGTTTATGACAAAAAGTGTATTTGTATCGAAATGTCAGACTTGAAGTGTACATGTATGTGAATTGAGCACTGTCTAGTTTTAATTTAATTAAAAAATTTAATTCTTTATTTTGGTGTAGCAGAATATATATACATCAGCACATGTTTCAAAACTGAAGTAGTTGAACCAAAATGAAAAGAGAAAACAGAAAACAAACACACAAAACTTGGGGGAGGCAAAGTGTGTAAACTGAAGATTAAGTCTGTGGGAGAGAGCGAATAAGTTCCCAATGCTTGGTAGGGAGAAGGTGTGCAAGGGTACAGAAAAAAGATATTTGGGCTCTCTGGCTGTGTACAGAGTATGTACTTAAGGGCTGATACACAAACAAACAAGTAAGCAAACAGATAAAATTACAACAACCTTAAAGGATCATTTGTTCAATACCTCCACAAAATCTGGTCGTAATGGCCTTACATATTCAACCCACATGGTCCAGAATTTAATAAACACGTTTTTCTGGAGACGAAGGGAAAAAGTAATCTTTTCCATAACATAAATGTGCTTTTTTACCAGCAGTCGTTAAAACACAAAATTAATATTCATCAGGATTTCTTGCCTTCAATATTGGGTCATCAAAGTCTGTTTTATTTTTAATGTTATGTTCAAAATTATTACGTATTTGAAGATATCTATAAAAATCATCTTTCTTCAAACTTTCAAAGTCTTTTAAGTGTCCCTTTTTTGTATGTAGAATGTTGTTATTCAGAAAGAATAATATATGATTTTACAACCCAATATTGTTTTTAAATATAGTAAATCAATTAAAATGCATCACAAAATAATAATAATAACAGTAATAATAAAGGATTAAAGCATATGCTTGACTAAATTCACATTGTAGGTAATTAAGTTAATAGATTATCACATATAATCTTCAGCATGTTTTTGATCTGGCTGAGGTCACTGGTGTGTCTGAACTACCTCTACCAGCCACAACAGCGGCGTAGCTGTCCGACTGTCTGCCGGGATGCCGTGTGACCCTCTCCTCTCTGACAGGACGTGTTATCTGGGGGCTCCTCAGAGCCGCGTCCTTGATGGATTTTGCAAACAGTCTCATGCCATCTCGATGAATGTGGAGATGGTCATATAGGTGCGCATGAGTGATGCGCTGATGGTTTGCTATATGAACATTTGGCATGAGTGCACACACATCAGTTATCTCTGCATTAATGGCATTGATGATGTTTTGTGGGACATCTCTGCGAGGCAGAAGTGTAGAGATGATGACTCTGGCACTGGGGTAGATCCCTCTAGCTGATTTCACCACGTTGATGAGAGCTTTGGCGACGTCCACTCTCCTGGTGCTGAGGTCGTTTGTCCCAGTGTGCAGTATAATGTGTGAGGGGGCGCCCAGTTCTCCTTCTCTCAGCAGTTTCAAAGCAGAGTGAGAGGTGGGACACCAGAGTTTCCTCACAGTTCTCCCTGGAAACAGTCGTCTCTGGTCGAGGTGGTTGCCGTTGGAGTCACAGAGGATGATGATGTGTTCTCTGTTCTCTGTTGCTGCTGATAGATGTTGTGGTCTGTGGAGATCTCTGTCTGGTGCTGATGTCTTTTCTCTTGGAGTTCTGAGAAGCTTGAGAGACCTGAGAAACTTGCGTGGATGCAGGGGATGGGATGGTGTGTGTTTGTGTGTTGACACACTGCTGATGTTGTGTTGTGTTTGTGATGTGTTCAGGAGGAGAGGTGTTGAGTGTTTCTGGGCTGGTACACTGTTGTTCTGTGGTTGTGATGTGTTCAGGGTTTATGTGTAGCTGTTGTCTCATCTCCTCCAGTTGTTTCTCCAGCATATTGCTGTGTTGATCTCTCTTGATCAGCTCCTCTCTCACCCTCTTCAGCTCCTCTCGCAGCTCCTGATTGTTCTCCTCCAGCTGTCTGACAGCAGAGAAGAGCTGCTGAAGTTGTTGTGTGCTGAGGTGGCTGGTCTGGTTTTGGAGCTGGCAGAGGCTGTTGGTAGTTTCCTCTTTAAACAGGAAGTAGTCCTGCTCCAGCTCAGCGATGTTGTCTCTCAAGGCCTTGATCTTTGGGGATGCCAGAGAGACAGTGTTTCTGTATGCTACAGGGGTGCTCGAGCTGAGGTCAGTGTTTGTGGCTGTTATATTGTAGGACTCTTCACTGGATCTTTCTATAACTTCTGAACCTCTATTTTAAAGTCCATGAAATTCTTCTGGAATTCATCAAGACTGGGTTCTGACACCTGGACCATGACTGTACCATTGTGATACAGGTTTACAGTCAGCTTTATCTCCTTTTCTCCTTCTAGAGTGATTTGTCTACCTTTACTGATGCTGTGCCAGCTGATGGCTGATCAGTGAAGTAGAGCAGGTTACACCGGACTCTGTTTGGTTCTGGTCCATTGTAATCAGACAGCAGCATCTCTGGATTCTCTCTAAGGATCATCTCTTTCATCATCTTATCTTTGTTTGTTAAAACTTCTGCTGGATATCTGATCTCGAGCTCCTCTTCAGTTTTGAAAGATGCTACTGCCTTACCGTGCGTTCAGACCAGAGGCGGCGAGAGCGTCAAAGCGACCGGAAGTCATTCATTTTCAATGACAGCCAGCGTCTCTCGGCGGCGAGAAGCGGCGTGGCGAGTCTTGGGCGGTGTGGGCGTCAGATGAAAGTTCAAGTGCAGTCAACATTATGGTAATGAGCTTTGACGCGGTTCGGCGGCAACCTATTGGAATATAGAAGTGCTCCGCTCTAGCGAAGTCTAGAGAACACAACAGTGTAAACTTTGGTTCCCACCAAACATTTGTTCCGACGACAAAGTGGAGGAGAAACTGATTATTGCCGTGGCGGGTTTTCCCATAATATTTGATCTGTCCCTGTTTGCTTACAGGGATATAAATAAATGTAAAAAACGATGCGTGGACAAAGGTGTCTGAAATTGTCGGTGTGCCAGGTGAGTTGATCAAGTGGATATTATGGTTTATATAATATTATATAATAATATATAAAAATATTTCATGAGGATATGCGCTACTTGTGATATGTCGTCAAAAAGATACCGGTCGACATGTCTGGATGATTTGTGGCCCCTTTAAATATAGTTCACAAAACCAAGCATTCTCAACGAACGTTGCCGCCTATTTCAAATACGCCAGTGCGTCCACGAATTTTCGATAGCGTTGTTGGCAGGGCAGCCAGAGCTATTTTTTACGCTCTCCCCACCTCTGGTCTGAACGCATGGTTAGACAGGCCCGAGCTGTGATCAACTGTTTTAACTGCCATGTTATGTTATGTTAGCTTGGCTAGCAGTTAGCTTGATGTTTAGGTTATATGTAATATTTTATGTGATCTTTAAGTTTCTTAGAGGTCTTACCATAAATATCTTCTGCCTCTTTTGATCTTAGTTTAGTTTCCAATAATTTAAGTATTGTTTGAGTCATAAAAACATAAATTATCTGGCAAAAATGAAAGTTACAGCAGGAGCTGATATTTTTTGCTGCCAACTGCCATCAGATTTCTCAATCTCTCATTCAATACAGGACCCCTCATCACCTTGTTCAAAGGTAAGGGTGACTATTGATTGATATTCTAATACAGTCAAAACCTCTTCAAGTCATATTAACAGGGTTCGTACTCAGTGCTTGAAGAACTCGAATTGGCTTTTTCAAATTTAAATACTGAAAAACTCTTGAAAAAAAAATGTTTGTACCAAGAGGTGCTTAAAACGTTTTTGAATTATTAAAGTGTACAGGTTATTTTTGACCATAAGAAAATATGTTGACAAACATGTCCCTTGACTTTTCTAGTCATGAAAAAACGTTCAAATAGCAAATAATAAATATATACAGATGTAGGAAATATGTAAAATGTTTCTCCCAGCCTTAGGGGGGAGCTGTGTTCCTTGAGTGTTTCACTGTGTGAGTGATCCCTCACATGTGTGGAGCTGTTGTTTAATTCAGTTCTATTTTCCTTGTGAAAAGGTAAGGAGGGTTTTCACTGTTCTCTGTTTCATCTATTTAATTTATTTGATTATATTGGCCATCCATGTTGTTTGAAGAGATATATTGCTGTTGGAGATGTTGACTAACAGATAGGTGCAGTTATTTGCGATGGATGGTTTTGTATTTCTGATGTTATTTCATGGGTTGTGGATTCCATGTGGTGGGGTATATTTTTCTGCATATTGTATATTGTTTTAACGTTTATCTGAGTATTTTGGGTTTTATTCATAATTTTTCCAGTCTTTGAGAACCCCTGTTATTTAATGTTTAATACTGCAGCTAAAACTATATTGTTTCGTTTTATAATTTTGTATGCATTTTATTTTTGATATTGGAAACTAACAGTTCTATTTTCCTTGTCAAAAGTGGCTGATGCAGATTAAAGCTTCATTACTGTGACGACCACGATATTTGTGTCCTCCTCATTCAACAATCACTCAAACACAACGCAGAGACATATGGGGGAGCACACAGACGAAAAAGGGTTACATCTATATATATATATATATATATATATATGTGCGTGTGTAATTCTATAACTTAACCTTTAATTAAATGAGATGACTTGACTCTGGAGTCAGTTGAGGTGGTTTGGGCATCTGGTAAGGGTGCACCCTGGCCGCCTCCCTAGGGAGGTGTTTCAGGCACGTCCAGCTGGGAGGAGGCCTCGGGGAAGACCCAGGATTAGGTGGAGAGATTACATCTCCAAACTGGCCTGGGAATGCCTCGGGGTCCCCCAGTCAGAGCTGGTTAATGTGGCTCGGGATAGGGAAGTTTGGGGCCCCTGCTGGAGCAGCTGCTCCGCGACCCGACTTCGGATAAGCGGTTGAAGATGGATGGACTTGACTCTGTTTTGCACATTTTTTTTAGAAAATATATTTGAAATTGTTAATTGCCTGAAAAATATCCTTGTTCCCTTCATTTGGTACACTACTTCTATGACATGTAAAGTTAATTTGTGTATTTATTTTACTTATTTTTAATAAAAGCATTAGTGCAAAAACAAGTGTGCAAAAAAACAACAATTTATATTTATTATTTTAATCATTTAAAATTAGTTTGTCCCTTGATTTCATGTTGTTGATTTTATTGGTATTTTTTTTACGTTTTACATTTTTTTTTAAATACAAAAAGTTATTAATAAATTATTTTTAAGGTTAAAGTTCAGAGGCTGCTTAAATATGCATGTAGTGATTTTTCCCAGGATGTTAAAAAGTTATTAATTCAAATGATAACTAATGTTTTCACACAAAAATATGATATAATATAGGCTCTGGGTTACTGACCAGAAGGTCGGGGGTTCAAGCCCCAACACCGCCTTGAGCAAGGCCCTTGACCCTATCTGCTCCAGGGGTGCCGTATCATGGCTGACCCTGCACTCTGACCCCAGCTGGGATATGTGAAAAAAAAAAAAAATGTCCCTGTACATATGCAGAAATGTATGAATAATGTGTGACAATTGATCAATTATTATTTTTAGTGTTAACTTGCTTCATTTTTTAAACAAAATTAAATAATAAAAGAAAGATCGATAGATAAGATGTCTAAATGATTGCTTTTCTTATTTCAGATAACAGCTATGTGCATCTTAAAGTACAACCGCACTTTCGGCATGCTGTTGTACTCCTGCACAATCCATCAGCATGCACAACAGTGTCTCCTGTGTCTTCAGCACCTGCTGCACACGGATACACACACCTAATAAAATGAGCTTCTCATATTAGACTTTTGTCTTATTAGTTAAAAATGACATATTTGCATTTGTATCTACTGTGACATAACACAGGTTACATAACACTTATCACACCCTCTTTCTGTGATTGACTGTTTATAAAACTCAATAGTGTGGTGAAGGTGTTCTTGAGTGTCTTGAAAGGCACCTATAAATAAAATGCAATATTATTAATAATAATTATAAATGATTATAGGAGTAAGCTGGAGCAGAGGCTGTGGCAGAACGACACCTGGGAGTTCTGCAGAGGCATGAGGACCATCAATGGTTACAAGCTTTCTGGACAATAAAAAATAAAAACAAGGAAAGGAAAACTCAATTATATATATATTGCATCAAAACATGAACATGACCATTTTCAACTATTCATACTGAAATAATCACAGAAACAACAACATAACTTCAAAGTAACTGCAGCTTTGGCACCCCTCCCAGGAACGCAGAGTAAACTTTTTAAAACATTTTTGTCTTTTTGAACTCAAATAAGGTACTTTCCAAATTCGGGTATTTTACATGGTGCAAGAGCCAGTTTGATGAAAATAATTTAGCCGGTCAATATTTTCTTTTAAACGTCATCAGACCTGCCGTGACCAATTTGGTGCCGCTTGCATCAGCCAGTTCCACACACACTGACCAGTGGTTCATACACTTACACAGGAACTCAGCACTTTAAGATATGAAGTTATGTATTTGAGATTTTCTTTATTTAAAAACTAAATAAAAACACTATTAAAGAAGGGGAGGCTGAGATATTATGATATTATTTAATTGAACTTCACTTTCTCATGGATCAGACAGTGCATTTGTAACTAAGGGGGTTGTTGTTGTTGTTGTTTACATCATTGCCATCAGAGTATTTAAAAAAGAAAACATGAATTTATAACGATTCTATTTTTACACTGAACATTTTATAACACAGCTCTCCTGCTTTCCATGGCATGATGGTCTTTATTTATTTGATATATGATGAGTTTATTGTTGCTATAGTAACGAATGCAACATGTATGTGCGTCTGATTGACAGATAAAGCGCACGCTCTTATTTCAGTGTTGATGTTAATTTTGTAGTAATTATTATTGATGTGTATTCAGTTCAACAACAATAATAACAATAATAATTTTGGGGTGATGTTGTCTTTAATTCTCAAACACTGCACTTTTAATTGACCTCCAGGATTTACAATTCAAAGTTTATTATGAGGTACATATGAATGACAATGAGAGATCCTTGGCAGAAAAGTCACATTTATTATATGTAATATGTAAATTTAATGTCATTTAATTCATGAAACTTTGGTTATAAAATATTTACCTGCCCCATCCAAGAGTCTTAACCAGTCAGATTTCACACAGGCTAATCAAACACATTAATAAACACCAGCACGTGACAAATACTTAATAAACGCGATTTGGGGAATATAGTAAGACTCGCTCTCTTCTGCACTGGCTTGACCGCAGTGACCAGCGTGCATATATAAACTATAAACAAATGAATAACAGTGAATCATTTCAGAAAAAGAAAGAAAAAAATATCTTTAGTGGTATTTGCCAGCCATCGCCAGCTCGTGCGTCATGTTCCGCCAATGGTGAGGCGCCCAAACGAGCTCGTCTGATTGGCCAGAATTCTCTGATCTCTGAACAGTTCCCGCCGCGCAAATCACTTCTGCTCCATATGTTACACAGACACGTGGTGCAAAAGTGAGAGCGCGCGAAAAACAGTGTTTGACACTCGTAGCAGCAGATTCAAGCAGTTGTAGTTTTGTACTTGTGCGAGAAAAATATCAAAGAAATTTTTTTTTGTATTTGAGAAAATATTCTACAAGTGTGCAACTCTCATTGGATGAATTCACAAACTGATTTACTGATGAGCGCAATCTGTCCGTGACGTCACATGTTTTGCACTATATCATTGCAGCAACTGTTGCACAAATGTGTGTGTATGAGTTTCTTAGTTTGTGATTGGTAGAAAGGGATTTGTGCACCTGCAATGAAGAATGTGAGAAGGTGTAACTGTTGTTGTGTTTGTGGGAGAGAAACAAATCTACAAGCTTGCAACTCTTAAATACATTTCTCTGTGACTTTAAATGTACTGATACACACGTGTGACTAATCTCTACATCTATAAATAACAGTCACAGGTGCTCATTTGATTCGCACCAAATATACTTTCATAGCTCCAGTCTGTTTTCCTTCAAACCTGTCGTTCCTTATCCTAAACTTCCTTGGTTACGGGTCCGCTGGCTGAGGAGGAATAACAGTGAATTCGCGGTTCTGTTCGAGACAGAATTCATGGCTGAATTTTTGAGGTGATCACTAATGAACACAACGCTTCAGATAACTCTGGAGATTATTGATATTTTCAGTGCAGTTATCTTGGGACACACAGCACAAGGTGTTTGTTGTTCCGGCCCGGCCCTCCTCCGCTCTACACCCAAATCACCACCCCACATTTTATTCCTGTTCAATAAACTGCACTGAAATACATCACAATAATCTTTGTTGTTTTTAATCAATAACTGAGTGTAATAAACATTGAAAATAAATGTAATGATTTACTTGCATTATAGAGGGTTGCCCATAAGCAGGCCCGGATTAAGAATTCAGAGGCCCCTGGGCACAATGTCTTGTAGGGCCCCCCACCCCACCCACACAATCAAGCTTTTAAATTTTTGGATACTATTTGCTGGTAACACCTATAGCGAGCGACTAGCTGGCATATGCAAGCACATAGTGCCTCACCTTTACCAATCCAGTTACAGTGGGTACGGAAAGTATTCAGACCCCCTTAAATTTTTCACTCTTTGTTATATTGCAGCCATTTGCTAAAATCATTTAAGTTCATTTTTTTTCCTCATTATTGTACACACAGCACCCCATATTGACAGAAAAACACAGAATTGTTGACATTTTTGCACATTTATTAAAAAAGAAAAACTGAAAAATCACATGGTCCTAAGTATTCAGACCCTTTGTTCAGTATTTAGTAGAAGCACCCTTTTGATCTAATACAGCCAAAAAAATGGGAAAGATGCAACAAGTTTTTCACATCTGGATTTGGGTATCCTCTGCCATTCCTCCTTGCAGATCCTCTCCAGTTCTGTCAGGTTGGATGGTAAACGTTGGTGGACAGCCATTTTCAGGTCTCTCCAGAGATGCTCAATTGGGTTTAAGTCAGGGCTCTGGCTGGGCCATTCAAGAACAGTCACGGAGTTGTTGTGAAGCCACTCCTTCGTTATTTTAGCGGTGTGCTTAAGGTCATTGTCTTGTTGGAAGGTAAACCTTCAGCCCAGTCTGAGGTCCAGAGCACTCTGGAGAAGGTTTTTGTCCAGGATATCCCTGTACTTGGCCGCATTCATCTTTCCCTTGATTGCAACCAGTCGTTCTGTCCCTGCAGCTGAAAAACACCCCCACAGCATGATGCTGCCACCACCATGCTTCACTGTTGAGACTGTATTGGACAGGTGATGAGCAGTGCCTGGTTTTCTCCACACATACCGCTTAGAATTAAGGCCAAAAAGTTCTATCTTGGTCTCATCAGACCAGAGAATCTTATTTATCACCATCTTGGAGTCCTTCAGGTGTTTTTTAGCAAACTCCATGCGGGCTTTCATGTGTCTTGCACTGAGGAGAGGCTTCCGTCGGGCCACTCTGCCATAAAGCCCCAACTGGTGGATGGCTGCAGTGATGGTTGACTTACTACAACTTTCTCCCATCTCCCGACTGCATCTCTGCACTCTTATGGGCCCCTGGGCCCGTGCCCATAATGCCCATTGGGTAATCCGGGCCTGCCCATAAGAGTGAAAGTTCTTGGGATTTAAAGGTTCTGCAAGTGATTTTTTTTTCATGGAAAGGTTTGCAAAAAATGTTCCTACTAAGTGTCATGAGATATCTCACCGCTCTCTTTGATCGCTCTAGACTCTGTAAACAACAAACAAAAATGTGTCTGACGTCTTTGATGCTTTCTGCCTGTCAATCATTTTATACGTTCTCATAGTATCCACAGTTTTGGGCAGTGATGATTCTAATGGCCTGTTTACTATTTCTGGTCTCGAGAGGCCAATTAAAACTGCCAAAATGAGCGATTCAGATGGAGAACAACAACTATTTAAGTGTTACTCGGAGTAAAAAATAATTTCAGGCTCAACTTGTGCAGATGTTGTCTGTCATAACAGCTCAGAATAATTAATGATAATGTAACTAACCTCAGATCATCATTTTATATCAGCTACACACTCAGGTGAGGTACTGTCTATAAAAATAATGCTAAACAAAAAAGAATTATTGAGGCTTAATGTCATTCCATGTTGTTCATAACAGTTGTCAGTTGAGGGCGCCGTTGAGCTGCTGTTGTTCTTAACAACTGTTTCTACTCGATGTCTGGAAATAAAGCTCATTTGATATTGGAGGGCGGGTTTTGGAAAGAGGGGGCGAGGCTAATTCAACGGCTCACTCTCGTTGAAGTAACATGGCTGAAATCGCCAACAGCACCTTTAAGAGTCAATATAAAGACCTCGCCTGTCAATGAACTCACGCATTAAATATTAAATATACAAGCCAGGGAAATTGTTTCTTAGCATAATATGAGATTAATAATCACTTCAAACTTCAGGACTCCTGATCGGATAAGACAACAGCCTCATTCACAAGCCAAAACTGCTTTAATTTTTCTTTATGGTGATGAGAAAAATGTCACAGGATGTTATAGTGTCAAGTCTGGAGTCTGTAGCACATTTTTACAGTGAATTACATGCTTAATTACATGATGTTTTCTTCTGAACAGGCCAGTCCTTCACTAACACAATAACCAGCAACTGGGTCATTCGGATCTTTTCATGAACACAGTGTCTGTCTGTTTCTAAACCAACACACCACATTCCTGCTCCGGTATCTGTGGAAATGTTAAAGGAATAGTTCAACACAGAAACAACACACAGTTGCGATTCAGTATGGGCGATAAACCCGCTCTGACGTCAGTCGCTTCACAGTAAATTACTACAGAATTCTTCAAATTCAAACTCATCGATGCAAATTTGAAACTCAAAACCTAAAGTCACATGAGACAACAACATAAATTAAAAAACAAATCAATTCTTAAATATTTACAGCTTTTAATCGCCTCATGCAAAAAGTATCTCTATGGCGCAAACAAAAGTTCCTATTGGCTGCCTGTGGAGGCTCCTCCCACATCGCTGTCACGTGTCAGTAGGTGGGCAGCTGATAGCTGCTCTGGCCGACCGGATCAGGGTTTGGTATGAAGGGAGGTTGTTGGTAGATTTCTGGACGGGTGTTTTGGAAGGACGGGTATGTCGGTGGCGTATATGTGCCGCTCGGGTACGGCTCAGTGTGGTTGGGGGGCGGCTCAGTGTGGTTCTGCATCACATCTTCAACACCCTGACGAAACCTCACCAGAGCGAAATAAGTTAACACACCCTACAAGAGAAACCGAGAGAGATTCATCTGTCAATTTAAGAAACAAAACATTATATGAAATAGTATTATAATTCCTTACAATTAATACTATTTATCTTGAGCAATATGAAGTCGCAGTATTTTTACTGTAGTAAACATCAGCTTTACATTACAAGACTTGACTGGAGCAGGAGTCGTGTGAAACACATTTATATTCTTTTAAACGGCGATCAGGCCAAGATCACACTAGAGAGTACACAAACGCTGAGGCAAGTACATACTTAACGTGTGTTCTTGAGTTACTGTGGTAGTGCCAAACCTCAGTCCTGAAGGGGGCGCTAGAGTTTTCTTTAAATGTCTGTGCCATTAAACCACATGTTCATGTATTCAGAGCACTAGCTATAATGATGATGACAGTTTACCAAACGTAACTACAGTCTGGTTTCAGAAGTAAAGATCCCATTCATTTTCTCCATAGAGGAATTTATTTTTAACGACAACTATAAACCATTAAAGACAGACGTACCGTGAGCTCTGAGGTTAATTGATTGTGTATGCTTCTGTTGAAGACATCAGTCCACATCTTTTCAACTTTTCAACTATTTGTAATAAATTGTGTTTAATTGCATTATTTCTAGTGAAGAAATACACTACCCATGATCCTGACAGGGAAAGTCCACCAATCAGAGAATGGCATCAGAACAGCTCCGCCCACTCCCATGATGCACCGTTAACAACGCAAATCAAGTCTCTCTACCTACACTCTCAAACTACTGAATATTTTGCAATAAACTGTAAATATATTGTTTGTGTACTTAGTCAACAATTTTAAATCAATGCTTTTCTATTATTTTTAATTTGATTACATCATTCGCAATGCTTCATGGGATTGTAGTTCAATCGTTCTTTAAAGTTGTTAAGTACACAGTCTTGTATGTTTGTCTGATTTTCAAATATTTGTTTGCTTCAAAAGTTTGTTATGATTCACCTCAGAGCTGGTTGGTTTGGGTCATGACACACAACTCTTATGAAGGATTTTATTAAATCATTAAGGAGAAAATTAAATGGGAAAAATACTTTAGGAACAAAGCGGGCGGGCACTGTTGCGCTCGATAGCACCCCTTCTGTTATAAGATGCCCTCTGCCACATTTCTGAAAGCAATGAGGCATGAAATTGAGCTCACATAGCTGGAAAACTTCTCATACAGTGGCAAGAAAAAGTATGTGAACCCTCTGGAATCAGCTGGTTTTTGCATGAATTGGTCATTAAATGTGATCTCAACTTCATTAAAGTCACAAGTATAGACAAACACAATGTGCTTAAGATAACAACACACACAATTATAATCTTTCATGTCTTTATTGAACATCCCATTAAACATTCACAGTGTTGTGGAAAAAGTAAGTGAACCCTTGGATTTAATAACTGGTCGATCCTTCTTTGGCATCAATAACCTCAATCAAGTGTTTCCTGTGCAGCGGATTAAACCGGCACAACGTTCAGAAGGAATTCTGGATCATTCTTCCTCACATAACTGCTTCAGATCAGAAATATTCTTCAGATATCTGGTGTGAACGGCTCTCTTGAGGTCATTCCACAGCATCTCTATTGGGTTAAGATCTGGACTCCAAAAAGAGGATTTTATTTTTCTGTAGTGGATTTATTTGGATGTTTAGAGTCATTGTCCTGCTGCATCACCCATACAGACACACTGACATTATCCTGTAGGATAGATATCTTGATAAACTTGGGAATATATTTTTATCTTGATGATGGCAAGCAGTCTAGACCCTGAAGCAGCAAAACAGCCTCAAATAATGATGCTTCCACCACCGTACTTCACCGTTGGGATGATGTTCTCATGTTGGTATGTGTTGCCCTTTTTACACCATACGTAGTGCTGCTGTTCTTCCCAAACAATTCAACCTTAGTTTCATCAGTCCACAAAACATTAGTGGCGTTAGAGGTGGTCTTCGGCAAACCTCAGGTGTACAGCAATGTTTTTGTTGAAATGCAGCACTTCCTTCATGATGTCCTGCCATGAACACCTGTTTAATGTTTTCTGTAGAGTGGACTCATGAACAGAGATGTTCACCAGTTCCAATGATTCCTTCAAGTCTTTATCGGTCACTCTTGGGTTCTTCTTTACCTCATTGAGCATTCTGCGGTGTTCCCTTTGAGTCATCTTCACTGGACAGCCACTTCTAGAGAGAGTACGTATAGTACTAAATCATCTCCATTTATAGACAGTTTGTCTAACTGTGGACAGATGAATATCTAACGGCCACTTCTAGAGAGAGTACCTATAGTACTAAATCATCTCCATTTATAGACAGTTTGTCTGACTGTGAACAGATGAATATCTAACGGCCACTTCTAGTGAGAGTACCTATAGTATTAAATCATCTCCATTTATAGACAGTTTGTCTGACTGTGAACAGATGAATATCTAACGGCCACTTCTAGTGAGAGTACCTATAGTACTAAATCATCTCCATTTATAGACAGTTTGTCTAACTGTGAACAGATGAATATCTAACGGCCACTTCTAGTGAGAGTACCTATAGTACTAAATCATCTCCATTTATAGACAGTTTGTCTAACTGTGGACAGATGAATATCTAACGGCCACTTCTAGTGAGAGTACCTATAGTACTAAATCATCTCCATTTATAGACAGTTTGTCTAACTGTGGACAGATGAATATCTAACGGCCACTTCTAGTGAGAGTACCTATAGTACTAAATCACCTCCATTTATAGACAGTTTGTCTAACTGTGGACAGATGAATATCTAACGGCCACTTCTAGAGAGAGTACCTATAGTACTAAATCATCTCCATTTATAGACAGTTTGTCTAACTGTGGACAGATGAATATCTAACAGCCACTTCTAGAGAGAGTACCTATAGTACTAAATCACCTCCATTTATAGACAGTTTGTCTAACTGTGGACAGATGAATATCTAACGGCCACTTCTAGAGAGAGTACCTATAGTACTAAATCATCTCCATTTATAGACAGTTTGTCTAACTGTGGACAGATGAATATCTAACAGCCACTTCTAGAGAGAGTACCTATAGTACTAAATCATCTCCATTTATAGACAGTTTGTCTAACTGTGGACAGATGAATATCTAACGGCCACTTCTAGAGAGAGTACCTATAGTACTAAATCATCTCCATTTATAGACAGTTTGTCTAACTGTGGACAGATGAATATCTAACGGCCACTTCTAGTGAGAGTACCTATAGTACTAAATCATCTCCATTTATAGACCGTTTGTCTAACTGTGGACAGATGAATATCTAACGGCCACTTCTAGAGAGAGTACCTATAGTACTAAATCATCTCCATTTATAGACAGTTTGTCTAACTGTGGACAGATGAATATCTAACGGCCACTTCTAGAGAGAGTACCTATAGTACTAAATCATCTCCATTTATAGACAGTTTGTCTAACTGTGGACAGATGAATATCTAACAGCCACTTCTAGTGAGAGTACCTATAGTACTAAATCACCTCCATTTATAGACAGTTTGTCTCACTGTGGACAGATGAATATCTAATGGCCACTTCTAGAGAGAGTACCTATAGTACTAAATCATCTCCATTTATAGACAGTTTGTCTAACTGTGGACAGATGAATATCTAACGGCCACTTCTAGTGAGAGAACCTATAGTACTAAATCATCTCCATTTAAAGACAGTTTGTCTAACTGTGGACAGATGAATATCTAACGGCCACTTCTAGAGAGAGTACCTATAGTACTAAATCATCTCCATTTATAGACAGTTTGTCTCACTGTGGACAGATGAATATCTAATGGCCACTTCTAGAGAGAGTACCTATAGTACTAAATCATCTCCATTCACACACCTCAAATCTCGTTTCATTAATTGGATGCCAAGTTTGCCAACTTCTGACTCTAATTAGCTTTTGTTGATGTCATTAGCCTAGGGGTTCACATACATTTTCCCAACCTACACTGTGAATGTTCGAATGATGTATTCAACATATACAAGAACAATACAATAATTTGTGTTATTAATTAAAACAGATTGTGTTTGTTCATTATTGTAATTTAGATGAAGTTCAAACAGGATTAAAAGACAAATGTACACATAAATGCAGGTAATTGAAAGGGTTCATAATTTTTCTTGCAACAATACTTATTAAGAAGTATGTCATGCCAATAAAGGACATTTTAATTTGAGTATATTTCTGGGATAAGTTTAACAGAATCATCTCACTCACCCATGAGGCGATGGAAAAGAATGAAAAGGCGATGACAGCATGGACAGCGTCTGTGGGAATGCCACGGATGTCAAGGGTCTTTGACCACTGATCTGACATGAGACAGAAACACACAAACCACAGGAACGTCCAGGACCCTGAACAACAGAGACAAGAGACACTGTCAGTCTGTACAAAATCATTCTAAATAGTTTTAGGACACTTTTTTCAGTGTCTGTTGTTTGATATTCTCTTGTGTAGAAACAGATCTTGATAAATACACGAACCTTTGATTTACAGAGCAAACACACACACAGAGATTATGACATGGACTGAGCTTTTCCACTCCACTTCCTCTGATCTGTGTCATTCTAAAACCACGATATACATCAACAATCCCTGGTGAAGGGGTCTGGATATCTCAGCGAGAATATCACCGCTTGAGTCGTGAGTTTGAATCTAGGGTGTGCTGAGTGACTCCAGTCAGATCTCCTTAGAAACCAAATTGGCCCGGTTGCTAGGGAGGGTAGAGACACATGGAGTAACCTCCTCGTGATCGCTATAATGTGGTTCTCACTCTCGGTGGGGCGTGTGGTGAGTTGTGTGTGGATTCCGCGGAGGATAGTGTGACGCCTCCACACGCGCTATGTCTCCACGGTAACACACTCAAGTCACATGATAAGATGCGCAGATTGACGGTCTCAGACGTGGAGGCAACTGAGATTCATCCTCCGCCACCCGGATTGAAGAGCGTTACTATGCCACCATGAGGACTTAAAGCATATTGGGAATTGGACGTTCCAAATTGGGGAGTTAAAAAAAAAAAACAATCCCTGGTGATGGAGACTTTCTAATTCATACATCAGTGGCTTTAGGGAATATTGACTTTCAACTACAGTCAAACCATATGTAGCCAAACTTTTGACTATCAGCATAAATCTGGTCCACATTGCAGTTTATTCTGGACAAGAACCGCCAAATAAGACAGGAAGAGACCGTCTGACTGACATGTAAAGCAGCCAATCACAGTTTATTTTGATTATCTGTGACATTTAGGGGATGGTACATTTGAAATATTGCTTCTTAGTGTCTCTTGTCAGTCAAAATATTTAATGTGATGAACCACAAATGAAAAGCCAGCCAATCAGATCGGAGCTTGTGATTTTAGCAAGCTTTTGCCATTTTTGTGTGCCATACATCAGAAATGTAGACAAACGTCTCACCTGAGAATGCCAAATCAGCCATCACAACATACTTCCTATCCTGAGCATTGCTCATCAAAGGCAGGTAAGCATCAGCCAATAGGAAGGCTACGCACGCCAGGAAGGCGATGACACCGATGCCGACCCCGTAATGACACGCCCCGTCATTCCTGTTGAAGACACACCTGACCTGCTGTTCATTGCTGCCGTTCACGTAACCTTCAGCTGTTATAGAGGCAAATACCACAATGGAAAACACCTGTCACGGAGAGAGAAGTGAAACTTATGACACAGAAATAACAAACTCGATTTGTACATTTCTGGAGAAAATGTAAGTGATGCTCGGCCATGCACAACTACCAAACATGATGCTATGCTGTTGCTAAGGTGTGCAGAATGGATGTGTGTTGCTATACTATGTCTGTTTATTGTAATAGCTGCATCACAAGTCTTATATTGTTATTGCACATCTCTGTAGACGTTACATTCTGATACATGTAAATGATTCTAGATTAACTATGGATTCTAATAATATCAGTGTTGGGGAAACTACTTTAAAAATGTAAGCTTCCCAAGCAACAATACTCATAACTTAAAGTAGTTAAACGACAGTCAATCTACTCTACAAGCTATTAACCCTTACTGCTCTGAGGGTGTTTTCCTGTTTCTGTGGCATACCAAATATTAAAGGCTTATAACTCGACAAAATAAACAAGGAGAGTCGAGGGTTTGGTGCCATTGTAAAGAAAACTTTTAAAAAATATATGATATAGATTATGACACATTCTTAGACTCTCAGCCTTCTGATTTGACATTATATATCTCAGTGTGTAAATAAAGCCTGATGGGGTGCGCGAGGGTTAAAGGAGATACAGGCAGCTGCTCTGTGTGTTTACATTTACATTTCTGCATTTGGCAGACGCTTTTATCCAAAGTGACTTACAGTGCACTTATTACAGGGACAATCCCCCCCGGAGCAACCTGGAGTTAAGTGTCTTACTCAAGCACACAATGGTGGTGACTGTGGGGATCAAACCAGCAACCTTCTGATTACCAGTTATGTGCTTTAGCCACTATGCCACCAGCACTCACTGTTTATGTTTGTGTGTTTTTGGTTCAGTTTAAAACTATTATTTATATCGTCAAGCCCGTTCTCACCTCCTTTCCTTTTAACCCCTTACAATTTTGTCCCCAATCATGTCAACTGTAACAAGAACAATTTTGCATTGATACGACAAAACAATCAAAAGTTACAACATTACAAATATAATTGATCATAGTGTCTAAAAACATCTCCAAACAAATAAAAGATAATAATTGTACATAAGAACTAATTACACATGCAAACACAACAATGACTAAAGGTTTGCATAGCATGCAGACATGATTTTAGTCATGAGATTTCACAGAATGAGTTTCATTCTGTGTCATTTGAGTCATCATTGAGTCTGTGTCGTGTATTTGTAACATTGTGCTTCATGTGGATTATCTAATGATCTATACATCTGATTATCTTGTGTGTGGACTCGATTGAAAGATAATCACAGACTCTAAATAATCGTTATGTGAGATTTTATGTTCCGTTTATTTTTCATGAATAAGTGAAAACGTGGGATATGAGTAAAGCTTGTTCACATGAAACATAAATGTCAAAGACATACTTCACTATTACTTTCCATATTTCCGTGTTTTACTCTGAGAGCTTTACAGCAACATATGACACATGAATATTTGATCAGTTTGATGTTTTTACTGATTACAATAATATTGACATTACATTTAAAAATCAAAATCAGTACAGAGCACTTCTGATTAATCTGCACTTGTCCAGTTTTGGTCATAATGTCTACATGCATTATAAAGTACAGCTTATAAACTTTCAAACGACACTTATATTGTGTTGATCAAGACTGTAATTATTAATATTTTGTTAATATTTTTTCTCGTGGGCCCATCTGAGCTTAAAGGGTTAACAAAATCAACACAAGCTATTTAAAGACAAAATATTTTTAGATATTCAACAAATCAAATTATATTATTTAATCCTGAATAATATAAGAATTCAATAATATCACCTGATATTAGTTATTATTATTTAATTAGGGTTACATTGCTTTACAGAAATTAACCATGTTGTACTATAGTAACCGTAGATTAATCGTGTTTTTTTTTTTGTAAAATCACAGTAACCACAAAACTATCCATGGTTACTGTAGTCATGGTAACTACAATATTACTATAGTAAAACCATTGTTACTATGTGCAGCATTACTGTAGTATAATCATGGAGTGTAAAACAAATGTGACAACACTGAATTGAACATAAATAAAAGCTTTTTATACTCTAATAAAACATCAGTTGAAATCAGATTGGCCTATTTTTAGAAAACACCCTATTTTATTTAACTGAATGTAAATATAGTGATAAACAGCAGCAATAAACAAATTATTTTGCTTTAAAAAAAAAAAGTCCTGCACCCCAAAGAAGAATCAGTGAATCATATATGTGAACTAGTTCATTTACCTGAACTGTCCAAAAGAATCGACTCACTAAAATCAATCAAAGTTCCTAATGCTATTTATAAGGGAATCGTTTGTTTAATCAGTTCATAGAACTTATTCATCTAAACCGACTCAATTAAAGGGACAGTTCACCTCAAAAAATACAATTCTCTCATCATTTATTCACCCTCATGCCATCCCAGATGTGTGACTTTCTTTCTTCTGCAGAACTCAAACGAAGATGTATAGAAGAATATTTCAGTTCTGTTGGTTCATACAATGCAAGTGAATAGTGACCAGAACTTTGAAGCTAAAAAAGCAAATAAAGGCAGCATAAAAGTAATCCATCCGACTCCAGCGGTTATATCCATGTCTGCAGAAGTGATATGATAGATGTGGGCAAGGACGGATTAAGACCCCCATGACGTGTCATGTGACTATGTTCATGTTCATGTGCTACAGGACACTTGGCAGATTTGGTTGGATTTTTCACATTGATGGAAATGTTTTGAGTAATGTCTTACACGACCAATTATATGTACTTTTTAATGTTTAACTGATCCAAACTGTTCAAATACCAAAATCACCACTGGGTTATTCTGCACGTGTTTAGAGGTCTTCAACCTGATCTGAGTCTGACGGTACGCGACAAACCTGGATGTTTTGGAGCAGGTTCAGGTCAGTTTTTCAAGAAGGACCTGCGTCGTGTTTCAGCATTTGTTGCGCTGCCGTCACAAATCGATAAACGGTGAGTCCATGTTTTTTTTTTATGTGATTTCATCATTTGAAGATGTATTGTGTTATTTAGGCTCAAAGCTCACTGTGCACTTTATTCTCTGCAATCTGAGATTGTGTTTGACGCATCCACGACAGTAAACCTTCTTTATTCCCGATAATAACACATTAACCCTTCGTGAACTCTCGCCGTTAACCGAATATTACAAAAGGTTCCCATGCACATATTTAGGTATTTAAGACACTTTCTCTTTATCATTAAACATTAAATGCATGCAGGATTTAAACATTTTAAAGTTCTCTATACTGTTGATTAATTTAGAGTTTGGGGCCCTTTGGGTTTAGAGGCCCCTGAGACCCGGTGATTAATCCATCCCTGTGTGTGTGTGTGTGTGTGTGTGTGTGTGTGTGTGTGTGTGTGTGTGTGTGTGAGAAACAGATCAATATTGAAATCCTTTTTACTATAAATCTCCACTTTCACTTCAACGTTCTTCTTTTGTTTTTGTCGATCCACATTCTTTGTACAAATCGCCACCTACTGGGCAGGGAGGAGAATTTACAGTAAAAAGGATTACTTTATGGATTACTTTAATGCTGTCTGTATGTTCATTTTGAGCTCCAAAGTTGTGGCCCCTACTGACCCTGGGATGGCATGAGGGTGAGTAAATGATGAGAGAACTTTCTTCTTTGGGTGAACTGTCCCTTTAAATGATGTGGTTATTCCAGCACTACATAAATGAATCTGCTCCACTGCTGCATTTGTAATACAACATGACATATTTAGCGTTTTGTGCCACTACAGCACTACTCACACAAAATGCAGCTCGTTACTAGAAAAGAGACACTATTGTGAAAATAGCTGAAGGACTGTCACGCTACTGAGAATGTTTTTAAGTTAGTAGCATCACTTCTTATAGTTTATTACTCCCCAACACCATTCAGTATCATTTGACCAAAGTTACCAAGGCAAGAAAAGCGGAGTGAGAAATGATTGAGTCTACAATGAGAGGATGATGGAAACATTGAGGAGGTCAAAGTTGCACGTTTCGTTGATTTCTGTTGATGTGCTTTCATGCAAATGTGTCGTGCAGGAGATCAGAGCATCTGAAAACAACTGATGTGACAGAAATCAAAGTGTAGAACGTATGAAAACACCAGCACAAATGACCACTAATGGTTCACTGTAAAGTCACGGCTACTTTCTTTATTGTGACTTTCTCACATTTTAGATTAATAGTGAAGTCATGAAAACTATCAGTAATATGAATAGAGGGACAGAAACTGTGTAGTGATCAAAAACTCAATGAAATGAAAGTTCTCGTGTGTTTGAGGTTGTTGTTGTGCAGCGCAGGAGCGGTTCTGTAGGCGCAGGCCTCTCGTGTTTCATGCCATCTGCTGTGTTTACATGTCAGCACTGGGCACTTGAGGGCACATTCTGTCCTTGCAGTGGTCAAACATATCAGACACATTAAACTCCTGACAGACTAGTTCAGACTCAGTGATTGTGTGCAAACCTTTCTGAGGCTTGTAAACAAATGAGTGAAACCAAAAGCACTGATTTACATCTGGACCGGTCATCTAAACATGTCATGTGCTGGCTAAAGGAAGTGGCTTTGAGAGGGGATTATATTCAGGACAGTTGACGTATAAAGTCTCTATGAATCTATATATGAATGTTTAGAGGGGAAAGTATTTTAGGGTTCTCGCTGTTTTTGATGAACTTTTGCTTTCATTTGTCCATTATAAATGATCCTGCAGTTTAACATGTATTCATGTCCATGTGTTTAATTAACATTTAATGACTGAAACCAAATGTAGTGTTGCATCTCATATATTTCAATATAATCATTCAAATGAGAGTAAATTATTACAGGAACTCGTTAAATAGACAGTTGTTTGATTTCCGTCCTGAAAGTGACAAACAAGAAACACTTTTTTTTATTATTTATATTTATATTTATTATGGGCCAATAGTCACAATAAAAACATAACTGACTTCTACACTTGAACCGATACACACTGAGTGACTATGAACTTAAATATAAATAAATAAATAAACAAACAAACAAACAAACAAACAAACAAACAAACGATCAAATAATGATCATCATACCGTTTTCAGGAACGAAGTTTCATTAAGTATCGTTAAAAGTGCCATAAACACCCACATGACCCCCTACAGTTACACACACTAGCACTTTAAACTGACCATATGATCTGCTGTCGATTATCGATCAGTCAGTCTCGTGACGTGAGTTTTAAGTGATACATGTGACTCACCCAGCAGAAGATTCGTGTGATAGTTTGAGGCTGTTTGATGAATTTAATGAGATCAAATCCCGCACCGGCCAGAGAGGCTCCGTACACGACACTGCCCGACTCCATCTGTGTGACTGTGAACACACACACGCGCACGCGCACACGCAACACACACACACACACACACACACACACACACACACACACACACACACTCGCGAGCGCGCGCGCGCACACACACGAACACTCACGCACGCACACACGAACACGCGCACACGAACACACACACACACACTCACACACTCTCACACACACACACACACACACACACACACACACACACACACACACACACACACACACACACACACACTCATTTAATTTGAATCCACAATAGACACATTGTTGGCTGGTCTTTGCTTCTGATTGGTCACACAGTCATGTCAACACGTGAGCATTTGTCTATTGTCTCAGTTTGAATCAAATCTTTGTTTGAGAAAGACAGAATAAAATCCACAACACAGAAGTGAATCAATGCTTGTGCATTTGCTAGACATAGTTTTGTGTATTTGTGAGGAAACCAAATGCCTGCATAAAGTCTCTTAAAGTTCCTTCATACAGGAAGGTTTCATCCATCGACTCCTCTTCATCCTGTCCAATAGAATACGATCAAGAATACAATTATAAGCTTTCAACAGAATTTAAGACCTTTGAAACTATTGTGGAGATCATTCAATGTCATTTAGAAAAAATTGGAATTATAGAAAACACAAAGAATCTTTAGAATATATGATAAATTGTGATTCAGTATTTAAAGTACACAGTACCTCAGCAGAATCACTCATGCTGTCAGTGTGGACGACATCTGAACCACCAGAGCAAATATAGATATATACTGTGGGAATCGCATTATTAAATAAATGTTTTCCTCCAAAACACGTTGGCCACAATTATTGGCACCCCTAGAAATTCTAATGAGTAACACATATCTGAAGTATATTTCTATTATATTACACATTGTTTAGTGCATCTGGGTGACAAGGAACATGACATTGTTCAGCCATGACTTCCTGTTTCACAGGGGAGTAAATATGAGGTAACACACAGGCCAAATTCCCTTAATCATCACTCACAGTGTGTTACACTAAAGAATCAAGTTCTGATGCGCCGCAAAAGATTGTTGAGCTTCACAAAATGGGAAGTGGCTATAAGAAAAGATTTAAAGCATGAAGAAACCCGTTTCCACCATCAGGGCAATAATGAAGCAGTTCCAATCAACGGGAGATGTTAGGAATGGGTTTGGAAGAGGACGCGGGTCTATATCGGCTCCACACACAGTGAGGAGGATGTTCAAGTGGCCAAAACATCTCCAAGGATCACAGCTGGAGAACTACAGAAATTATTTGGGTCAGAAAGTCTAATAAAATAAATATCAGACATCACCTACATCACTGTTTTTCTGCCAGAGGTCCCGAACATCTGGTTCAGATACATGGCATCATGGACTCTATCATATACCCTCAGATAATATATCATAACCTGCCTCTGCCACAAAGCTGAAATGGGTCCTGGTTGGATCTTCCAGCAGGACAATGATCCAAAACACACATGAAAATCAACACAAAAATGGTTCACTGACCACAAAATCAAGGTTCTGCCATGGCCGTCCCAGTGCCCTGACCTGCACACCATAGAACACCTGTGGGGTGAACTGAAGAGGAGTGTACCTCTGACATGCACCTCTGAATTTAAAGGGTCTGGAGAGATTCTGTGGAATGGGCTCAGATCTCTTGCCAGGTGTTCTCCAAACTCATTCTGCATTATAGGAGATGAGCAACAGAGCTCTTATCATGGCAAAGGGAGGCTGCACATAGTATTGAATTCAAGGGTGCCAATAATTATGGAAAATGCATTTTGGAGAAAAATATCTATTTAAAATACATTTTTAAAATGAAAGATCAAAAGGATAAACAATGCAGTTTGTTTTCACAGTGGAAAAGTTCCAGCAAGAAGGAAGTGGGAAGCGGGGTGGCAGTCCAGGTAAGTCCGTAAGTGTTTTCAGCTTCACAACTTCCTGTTTCTCTGTCCCTTACTCTCTCTGTCTCTCCAGCATTTTCGGCAGCCTTTTCAGGCCCATCTCCATCGTCACTGTAATGAGACACAGGTATTTAGTGTTAACAGTCACCAGGTGACAGTCATTACCGCTTCCTCTTTCTCCAGTGACAGACACATGACCACATTACCTCATTCCTGGAGAGGAAATAAGCCACAACCGTCTGTGGCCCCGGCTTGTGGACCACCTTAAACTAGAAGGGCTAAAGTGGCAGGTACCAACGAGTGATCCAGGCATTGGCAACCTTCATGCGGTGGAGTCACTGAAGCTGGGCGTGATCCGAGTGGAGGATGAAGGCCAGACAACTTCCACCCATCCAATTGTGCACTTTTTCGGGTTTGCTATGAGACCGCCCACATCTACGACCTCAGAACGGCTCTCAGATGCTGCATATGCCAATCAGTACTGTATATAATGATGTCATCTAAATAGGTGGCGTTATATGCAGCGTGTGGCCGAAGAATCTTATCCATGAGACGCTGGAACGAGCGGGAGCCCCGAACAAACCGAACGGAAGAGTGACGAATTCGTGTAATCGGAACGGTTGGAAAAGGCAGTTTTTTCTTGGGATAGTGGAGTTAAGGGGATCTGCCAATATCCCATATTTAAATCCATTGTCGAATAAAATTGAGCCAACTGATCGAGCTGTTCGTCAATTCGGGGCATCGGGTATGTGTCGAATTTATACACTGCGTTGACTTTCCGGTAATCAACACAGAACTGGACTGACCCGTCAATCTTAGGTACAAGAACAACCGGGCTGGCCCAATCACTGTGAATTGATTCTTCTATTACCCCCATTTCGAGCATTGCCTTTAATTCGTCCCAAATCACTTTTTTCTTATGTTAGGGCAAGCGGTATGGCCGACTATGCACTACCACTCCCGGTGGGGTCTCGATATGGTGTTGTATGAGTACGACCGGGAAGAGGAGAGATCACGTACGCAAACTCGTTTTGTAATTTGGCAAAATCCAGAGCTGGGACTGTCGCCATGGACATGGGGACCGCCTCTCTACATAATTTAATATTCCGCCTCTATCCATTCACTTAACCTCAAGATCCCCGACTCGCCATGTAACCTCAAAGGGTCCTTGCAACTTGGCGAGCAATTTTGAGCTTGATGTGGGGAGTAATACATGTCCTTTGTCTCCCGGTGCAAATTCCCATTTTATAGAGCCGGCTTTGAGTCTCTTGAGTTTGGAGCAAATTCTGCTGTGACAACTGACCCAGTGTGTGTAGCTTTGCTCAAAGGACATATTGAATTTCCTGTGCCTTTTGGTTCTGTGCGAACATTCAGGAGTTCTGGTCGGAAGTCCAGAACTTTATCAGTGAGGTCTTGGCATGTGTATTTTGGGAGATGGGACACTCATTGATATAAATGACAAATATATATAAAAAAGTGGGTTCTATCCAGTGTGATGATTGGGGGCAAATAATGGAAGGCAGCTGGTTCTCCCTCCTTTCAGGAGGGGTGTACTGAATTTGGCAAGGAAGTGTTTTTCGAGGAAATAACTCACAGATGGGTGGGTAACATAGAGGCATACAGGAAGAAATGGAGCAGATATTTGGCCTTCCTGGAGGGTTTCAACAACGGTTAGGAGAGAGAGACAATATTGTTTTGTTGTATTTAGTAATTTAAATTGCATTATAATATTGTTTTTCATTTTCTATGTGGATAACCACTTTTTTATGTGTGTTTGTTTATATATGTGTGTGTAAGTCTATACTAAATCCTCACAACAAAGTTTGAAGCACGAGATATTTAGGTCAGAGGAACAGAACATCACAGATGTGAGATATTTATTTTATGCATTATTGTTGTTGTTATTATTATTGTTTAATTATAGTTAACATAACTATACAGTAGTAAAGTATTTATGTATTTTTCCCCCATTTCATGCGAACTTTCAAGCTTTTCTTTTGGCTTTTCTGTGTTTTTGAAGGTAGTTTCTCACCTCTCAGTGTGAATATGATTGAATGAAATATAGTCTGTATGTGCTGCACGCTTCAGTGCACGTGATGATCACGATGTTTCCAGTGTATGAGCAGCCGGTTTCACACATTCATATTGAAGCGTGCAGCACATACAGACTATATTTCATTAAATCGTCGCCTTTTGTGTCTTAATGGACTCGATTCACAGACTGTGATGATGCGTTTCCACCTCATCAGCGTTCCGACCGTTCTTATCTAAAGTTTACCACACAAATGTTTTTGTAGTTAACATTATAGCCATCAAATACAAAACAAATCATATTTTGCACTATACTGATATTTCAACTGTTTAATTGCAGCAGAGATGACAGAGATGTTGTTTATCAGTGCGTGTGTGTTTGACACCTCTCCGAGTCCTGATTGTTTCCATGTTTTTCAGCATATAACAAAAACCAGTCAAACCGTTTCATTACACTACAATTATTTTCAGGACAAATAATTATTTT
>NC_068307.1:29524230-29534230 GCF_025860055.1 Xyrauchen texanus
GAGCTGATCTGGCTCATGTCTTCCAATCACTCCTGACCAGGTGCTAGCATCATGACCAACTCGGGCATTGAAATCACCCAAAATGATTATTCTATCCCGAGGGGCCACTTTAGCCAGCACCTCTGACAGGAGGTCATAGAAGGCACCTGACTCATCGGCCTTTGCCGCATCCCTCCATGGATGTTCGTCTTCGGTGGGGGCATAAATAACCACGACCACCACTCCTTGCCTCTGGTTGATGGAAAGGCGAACACAAAGTAACCTGGAGCTCACAGCTTCCCAAACCTCACCGCCATACTCCCACGCTCCCTTCAGAGTAAGAGCCACTCCCTGTTGTTTGGCAGTCTCCTGCCCCGAGTAGAGGACAGTCCACCCCTCACTGTGGCAGGAGCCAGAGCCGGTCCACCGGACCTCCTGAACACCACAGAGATCCAGGCGGTACTGGTCCAGCTCCCGACAGAGGAGTGGCAGCCTCTCCTCCCCTGTGAGTGTTCGAAAATTCCACGTGGCCATTCGTAGTGGCTTTTTGTTGTTTCTGGATGAGCCCCAAGGGTGAGGATTCAGTCTCCTGGCTCTTCCTGATAGAGTTTGGCCAGGAGACATCATAGACACCTGTCCCCCCAGGGCCTCCAGCACTAGCCTACTTAAAGTTTTGATTTATGGTTTTGTGGTACTCAGTTGAAGGTGAAGGAGTTACCAGCCCCTCGCACTCGTCCAGAGCCCCCATTTGGCCGCTGTGGAGGCTACAAAGCCCCATGACAAAACGGGGAGGGAACAGTCTCTATTGGCCCTCCCCCCATGGCACTGCCCACGGCGTTGCCCGTCCGGCACCACGCGGAGCTAGGGGGTTGTTTGGCCGGACACACACACACACACACACACACACACACACACAGACACACACATACATACACACACACAGACACAAACACACACACTCACACACACAAACATACACACAAACACACACACACACACACACACACACACACACACTCACACACTCACACACTCACAGTTTATAATAAGTCATCAGACTACACAGTGTGTGTCTACAGTCATCTACTGTCTGTTACTGACATCACATGATCTTCAACTAATTATTGATGTAGTAGTATTCATCAGATGAACCAAATCTGCCATTTATGCCACATTCTCATATTTTATTCATGTTTCAACTTATAGAAGTGTAGGGTCTGAACAAAAAATTTTATAAAAAATTTGCTTATTTGTATATGCATATTAATCATAAAATGTAAAAATGTAGAAATAGCATAAAATCTCAAATTAAATTCATAATGTTATTGTTCTACTTCAGGGAAGAAGAAATGGTATCATCATCATCATAAAAAGGGGGTACACATCTGAATCCTCCGGTCAAATATGACCATAAATACCAAAGTGAGGTAAAAAAAATAAAAGTCTCCAAATATTCATTAATATCACAGGAGGGTTAAACATTGTGGGTTTATTCATTTGTAAAAGCTGCAGTTAAATGAATAAATGTAGCCTAAATGTAAATGAACCATAAGGTTTTTTTATTTAGTTTGTAAATCACTCACCATTACCAACATGTCCTTCAGTCTCTCGATGGCTTTACGATAGGCTCGTCCACGAGACAAGTATGACGTCAGTATGACACTGTAAAACAATTAACCAAGTTCAGAAAACGTACACACATGCACATCTGTACAGTCAAACACCATTATAAACATTACACACATCCCAACCAAATTATCAAATTCACAGCCAGTCACAATATATTTGATGGAGGAGGGCGGGGCCAGGCTCGAGAGAGAGAGAGAATTACAGGCAGCTGCTCTGTGTGTGTTTGTGTGTTTTTATTTCATTAAATATGATTTATATTTTTGAGCCGGTTCTCGCCTCCACCTTTCCCCTGAACCCCCCTTACATGGACCAATGAGATTTAACTGTGGGTGGAGCTACCCATTATGATGTAAATAAATACATGAAGTTACTGTTACTAGGCATTTTGTGACAGAATTTTTTTCTAGTACTTCCTGCCATCTAGTGGAATAAAATAAGGAGGCAGATGGGATGAACAGAACAAAACAAAAAAATCTTAAAAAAAAAAATCTGTTTATCATAAGATTATAAACACTTTTAATGAATAATTTTATTTTATTTGGGGGGTTCTTAGAAAAACTATTGCCATAGATTTTTGACTATAACAGATCGTTCAAATAAGCAACTATCAGAACAAAAACAGTTCATATCATGGTACACTCACACACACATCCACACACACACATTCACACACTCACACACACACACACACACACACACACACACACACACACACACACACACACACACACACACACACACACACACACACACATGTTGTGTTTCCATGTTTTATGAGGACTTTCCATAGACATAATGGTTTTTATACTGTACAAACTTTATATTCTATCCCCTAAACCTAACCCTACCCCTAAACCTAACCCTCACAGAAAACTTTCTGCATTTTTACATTTTCAAAAAACATCATTTAGTATGATTTATAAGCTGTTTTCCTCATGGGGACCGACAAAATGTCCCCACAAGGTCAAACATTTCGGGTTTTACTATCCTTATGGGGACATTTGTTCCCCACAAAGTGATAAATACACGCTCACACACTCACACACACACTCATACACACACTCACACACACACACTCACACACACACATTGACAAACACACACACACTCACACACACTCACACACATTCACAAACACACACTTACATTTCAACCAGTATGAAAATGAATGCAAATGGCCCAGATGAGATGTAACTGATGGCGGTCTGTGCGGAGTCGGGCAGTATCTTCATACACTCAATCGTCACGTTAAACACGGTTGTGCCTTCAAACGGACCACAGGTGCCCGTTTCAAACCTCACAGGAAAAACACACAGTGTTGTTTATGAATGTGTGTCAAACTGATCCAGTCGTATCTCTGTACACGTTACACTGAACAGAGAGTATTTAAGTAAATATTCAGTGAAATACATGTTCATTTCATTTCAGCAATTCATCTATGATAGATTGTATCATAATTACAAAAGTCTGACACCAGAAATAGCAGTGAAGATGTGTTGATTGTGCATTCTGTCTGATTTACTACAAAAGTTTCATTACTAATTAATAATCAGCATCACAATTTGAGTGAAAAGTCGAATCATTTATCACGAATTTGAGAATGTTTTGGTATTTGCTTTAATGACCGCGTGCGCTGGAGCTCAGATGAACAACACCTGATGATCATGTGCACCGGCAGGATTTAAGAACGTTCCAAGAAACATCTTGTGTTCTTCAAACATAAAGAGTTCACATGATCACCAGCACTTCTGGACTGTATCTATCAACAGCAGCCATTGAACACTCGATGTCAGTCCATTACTAATACCTGTTGATGTTGACACTCAGAGTGGCCACAGACACAATCAGACCCAACAACAGCATGAAATTAAACAGAACTGAGGAACTGGTGGTCCGGAATATTCTCTGAGCAGGAACACAACATCTCACCAATGTGAACTGAGAGAGAGAAAGAGAGATGATTACATTTACATTTATGCATTTGGCAGATGCTTTTATCCAAAGCGACTTACAGTGCACACAGGAACAACATGGCGTTAAGTGCCTTGCTCAAGGACACAATGGTGGTGGTTGTGGGGATCGAACCAGCAAACTTCTGATTACCAGTTATGTGCTTTAGACCACTACACCATCACCACATTCTTGTCATTATTCTATCCACCGTTGCAGAAGTGTTCCATGATGGAAGTCTGTTTTCATCATCTGTGGTCCACATGGAGCTTCAACTTCAATCAAGAGATTATGGGAGAAAGATTTAATCTTGGGATTGGAGGAGTTGGGATGGGATTATATAAAACATCAAGTCTGTATCTAGAGATTCAAGGGTGCGCCTGATGCAATTTAAGAATTTCTATTGGACCCCCTCTAGATTATATAGGCTTGGTCTTAAAGACACACCCACCTGCTGGCGATGCCAATCAGTGGATGGAGACACCACCCATATCTTTTGGGGGGGTGTTAAGATCCAGGAGTTCTGGTTGACAATTAAGAGTCTTATATGTGATGTATTGGGCAGTCGGGTTTAGTTTTGCCCCAGACTGTATTTTGGGCAATAGGGTGGCCATCAACGTTGAGAATGGGCACATAAAGAGTTGGGTCCTAACTAGCAGCATGATCACCAGATCAGACATTTATGCATTTGGCAGACACTTTTATCCAAAGTGACTTACAGTGCACTTATTACAGGGACAATCCCCCCGGAGCAACCTGGAGTTAAGTGTCTTACTCAAGGACACAATGGTGGTGACTGTGGGGATCAAACCAGCAACCTTCTGATTACCAATGTATTATACAGAGCACTTATTACAGGGACAATCCCCCCGGAGCAACCTGGAGTTAAGTGTCTTACTCAAGGACACAATGGTGGTGGCTGTGGGGATCAAACCAGCAACCTTCTGAGTACCAATGTATTATACAGAGCACTTATTACAGGGACAATCCCCGAGCAACCTGGAGTTAAGTGTCTTACTCAAGGACACAATGGTGGTGGCTGTGGGGATCAAACCAGCAACCTTCTGAGTACCAATGTATTATACAGAGCACTTATTACAGGGACAATCCCCCCAGAGCAACCTGGAGTTAAGTGTCTTACTCAAGGACACAATGGTGGTGACTGTGGGGATCAAACCAGCAACCTTCTGATTACCAGTTATGTGCTTTAGACCACTACACCACCACCACTCCTGTCGCCAGACAGGTTATTTTAAGTGGTTGGAGGTCGGTCTGAGGAAATCTAGGGTTATTTGATAGAAAATGGGGCAGATATTTGGCTTTCGGGGAGGGGTAGTGGAGAGGGATCTCTTAAGTGTGTGTTATTAAGATAATTTTTTTTTGTTTCCAAATATTTCTGAGCACTGGGGTTAGTGTTTGTGCCGGGTGGGGGTGTTCGGGGGGAAGGGTTTAATTGTATATTATTTGATTCTGCATTTGTTGTGATGTTTATTTAACTTGTTGAATGGAATCAATAAAATTTGTTAATAACAAAAACTCAAAATAAGACTTGACTTTATTCACGTGGCAGAAATGTGCTTCCATACAAAGGTGAACTGAAATAAAATTGACATCAAACCTTCTTGACATAGAAGACAATCAGCAGTCTGATGGTGCTGATGGCGGGCAGAAGAGGGCAGTAAAACACGCCCACCCATGTGACTGTCTGACTGTTCACCAGGTCCAGTATATTTAAGGGAATCTCAAAATGTTGTTTGCCCAATATCTGCGCCAACTTTGAATCTGGAAACTTCTCCACCAATAACCTACGATGAACCACAAAGGTAGAGTCAAGAATCACTTCCAAATCCAGATTAAACCTGCTGAAAGGAATAGTTCAGATATCTCACGTTCTTGGGTAGGCCAGGCAAAACGTACTGCAGATGCAAATGAGGAGGTTGAACACGGTGAGTTTGTACATCTCCTTTCCAAACTCGTTCTCGGGACACTGATAAACAACGAGAGAGATGATAAGTGTCACAGAAGGATGCAAAGTTAAAGTTTGTTCAGAGTTTGATCTTTCTTAGCCTTTGAGAATATAGAGATAACTTATCTTACTAAAACAATGTGGAGAACATAACTGGATCAGCTCATATTGACATCTCAGACTTTGATTACAAACTGAAGGAAGCAGCAGACATCAACAAAAGAGTCTATTTCAATCGCTGATATTAACGAGATCTCAAACCTTGGGTATATCTGAACGACGGACTTGTATGATGAAGAAGACCAGATAGATGCCTAAAGATGCCAGCCTTAGGAAAATACTCCTGCACACACACACACACACACACACACCACAACACATCCGCAATTTTAGTTTAATGCCTTTGGAAGATATAACACACTTCAGAGGTCAAAGGGCATGACCTGTCTGACCTGATCAGGGTGAGGTTGAGTTGGGTGGTGGGAGAGTAATCCTCAAACTCTGAGATCTTACTGAAGACGTGTGGTAACAGGTTGTTTAATGTTGCCATGGTGATCGGAGGAGCATACTCCAATATTAGAGAGAGAATCCGGAGATCCTCATCCTGAAAGAGAGAGAGAGTTTGCACACTTTTAAAAGGAGTGCAGTGTGTGTTCATGCATCACAGCAGATTAAGATTCAGATTTATTGTACAGAACCAATGAGATGCAGTTATTTTCGCATATCCCAACTAAGCTGGGGTCAGAGCGCAGGATCAGCCACGAAACAGCGCCCCTGGAGCAGATAGGGTCAAGGGCCTTGCTCAAGGGCCCAACAGTGGCATCTTGACAGTGCTGGGGCTTGAACCCCCGACCTTTCAGTCAGTAACCCAGAGCCTCAACCACTGGCCACTGAGATCCTGTGCTGGAAATGATGCTGAAATTACATTTTTAACCCTTTTCAATTAAAAGGACTGGTTCCTTATTATAGCTTAAATTTGACGTATCACAACTACACACAGTTAAATCATGTTTTCACACTTTTTGCACAATTTGTAAAATTTACAGCTTGATTGGAAATGACGGCCAATAAAATATTTTGCTCACGTGATATTTAAACACTATCATTTTGAACAATTGATATAAATTATTTTGACACAATAAATATTGAAATTGTTTACAGCCGGCGGGTCCAAAAGGGGGTGCTATATCGCAAAAAAAGTTTCCACTTAAAACGTTAACGTTTTTTTTGTAAATGTCTTTGATGGAGGGAAGAGAGACCCTGATGATCTTCTCAGCTGTCCTCACTATCCTCTGCAGGGCTTTGCGGTCCGAAACGGTGCAAGTCCCAAACCAGGCAGTGATGCAGCCGCTCAGGATGCTCTCAATAGTCCCTCTATAGAATGTAGTGAGGATGGGAGAGATGTGCTTTCCTCAGCCTTCGAAGAAAGTAGAGACGCTGCTGGGCTTTCTTGGTGATAGAGCTGGTGTTGAGGGACCAGGTCTACCTGGATGAGGGAGGGGACAAGGTGAGGGAAACAGAAATAATTAAATAGGGGGGGGTACTTCCTGTAACAGTGTAGTACCCCCCAAAAAATCACAAGAATCACAACCCGGCCCTGCACTCCACCCTGCCACAGTTATATATCGTAAAGTGAAGGATCTCAGCTTTCTAATGACACCTGGATTGAGCTTGTAGTCCACTCAGAGGCCGAGATATTCAATGAGATAATGACGGTGTTGCTTGAACTGAACATTAGACTGAATGTCTATGGACGAGCACATCTGTGAGGGGTAAAATGTGTTAGAGCGCCCCCTACAGTTCACATCTGTATATTGTGATGTAATGTGATAGAGAAACCATCTAGTGCAAAAAAATGAAACTTTTCAAAGTGAGGTAGAGTGAACCAGATTACATGTTTACAAAGTTAGGACAAAAATTATAAACAAAAAGATTATAAACACATAAAATAGTTATAAATAATTTGAGTCTTTTTTTTATTATTATTTGAAGGGGTTCTCTAAAAAGAAAGTGCTTGCCATTTTTGGCAATCAGTCCACAGTATGTGTAAATGGTGAGCTTTTAAACTTGAGTGTTAAAAATTGCAGGCGGCCCAAAAACGCACCAGATTTAATTAAACTTGTAATAATTAGTATTTTTAAAAAGTTGATTTTTTTTTGTTGCTGAAAATCAACCCATGGAACCTGAAACAGCCTGAAGTTGAAGAAACAAACATATTTAACGTGTACCGGGTCTTGTGACAGCGCGATGGCGAAATAGATGAGAAAGAAGGAGCCGCCCAGAAGAATCAACACAAGGAAGTTCAGAACGACCCGCAGGAGGACGAGCAGAACCCACTGTCTGAGTGACCGCTGCTGGACTCTCTCACGAAACATCTGCTCCTCGAAATCCATCTGGAGGTCAGACGTCAGAGTATGAGTGTATATTCCAGAAAAGTTAATAGAATTTTTTAGGCAAAAAGCACATTAGAGCCTTTCTCTTCTGGGAAAATGGAAATATTTAGGACATCATCCTGCACACTAATGTTTGGCCAGTCCAGTCCATTTCTCACCTTCAGTTCGTTCCTGATGAAGTTGTGTTGAAGTGATGCTGCCTGTGGATTCTGGATGCAGAAATCCCATCCACAAAACACTTTATAACTCATATTAGAACTGAAGTGATTTCCAGTCAACCACGAGTGTTTATATCCCACAACAGTCCTGAAAAACAGCAGCATACATCACTGAATTATTCATTACAAATCAAATTAAACATGCTGTTTTGAAAAAGTCCTCTGAATGTTTCCTTCAGGAGCAAAATATCTGACCTGCGGAGCACCATGAAGACACTGAGGATGAAAACAGACGTCATGCCGAGGAGGAAGAGGATCGGAGTGTATAAACTACCCACTTCAGAATCACTTGTGTAGAAACTATGAAATACTGTTGAGTTTTCAAGAAAACCCTTTTGAGAGAGAAAGAGGGCGAGAGTAGGCAAAAAGTTAGTAAAAGTGTGCCAGGAAAATAAACCGGTGACCACATTTACATGCAGTAGAATAGTCCGATATTTTCAGAATTTAGTCATGTAAACACATGAAACCCCTCTAGGGGGGCGCTATATAGCGAAAAAAGTTTACATTTACGTTTAAGAAGGATATCAGCTTTCTAAAGACACATCATCAAACAAATCATCAGAAAATATGTGGATGATAAAATGTTATACATCATCGTAAAGGGGAGGATCTCAGCTTTCTAATGACACCTGGATTGAGCTTGTAGTCCACTCAGAGCCGAGATATTCAATGAGATAATGAGGGTGTTGCTTGAACTGAACATTAGACTGAATGTCTATGGACGAGCACATCTGTGTTAGAGCGCCCCTACAGTTCACATCTGTGAGGGGTAAAATGTGTTAGAGCGCCCCCTACAGTTCAGATCTGTGAGGGGTATAATGTGTTAGAGCGCCCCCTACAGTTCACATCTGTGAGGGGTAAAATGTGTTAGAGCGCCCCCTACAGTTCACATCTGTGAGGGGTCAAATGCGTTAGAGCGCCACCTACAGTTCACATCTGTGAGGGGTCAAATGCCTTAGAGCGCCCCCTACAGTTCACATCTGTGAGGGGTATAATGTGTTAGAGCGCCACCTACAGTTCACATCTGTGAGGGGTATAATGTGTTAGAGCGCCCCCTACAGTTCACATCTGTGAGGGGTATAATGTGTTAGAGCGCCACCTACAGTTCACATCTGTGAGGGGTAAAATGTGTTAGAGCGCCACCTACAGTTCACATCTGTGAGGGGTAAAATGCGTTAGAGCGCCCCCTACAGTTCACATCTGTGAGGGGTATAATGCGTTAGAGCTCCCTACAGTTCACATCTGTGAGGGGTAAAATGCGTTAGAGCCCCCTACAGTTCACATCTGTGAGGGGTATAATGTGTTAGAGTGCCCCTACAGTTCACATCTGTGAGGGGTATAATGTGTTAGAGCCCCCTACAGTTCACATCTGTGAGGGGTAAAATGTGTTAGAGCTCCCTACAGTTCACATCTGTGAGGGGTATAATGCGTTAGAGCCTCCTACAGTTCACATCTGTGAGGGGTAAAATGCGTTAGAGCCCCCTACAGTTCACATCTGTGAGGGGTATAATGCTTTAGAGCCCCCTACAGTTCACATCTGTGAGGGGTAAAATGCTTTAGAGCTCCCTACAGTTCACATCTGTGAGGGGTGAAATGCGTTAGAGCCCCTACAGTTCACATCTGTGAGGGGTAAAATGCGTTAGAGCTCCCTACAGTTCACATCTGTGAGGGGTAAAATGCGTTAGAGCCCCCTACAGTTCACATCTGTGAGGGGTAAAATGTGTTAGAGCCCCCTACAGTTCACATCTGTGAGGGGTAAAATGTGTTAGAGCGCCACCTACAGTTCACATCTGTGAGGGGTATAATGTGTTAGAGCCCCCTACAGTTCACATCTGTGAGGGGTAAAATGCGTTAGAGCTCCCTAC
>NC_068307.1:29539230-29564230 GCF_025860055.1 Xyrauchen texanus
CGACCAACAGATTGATTGATTGATTAATTGATTAATTGATTAATTGATTGATTGATTGATTAATTCATTAATTAATTGATCAATTGTTAGCACACCTGATGTCTCTCTTGTCCTGCATGCAGACAGGATGAGCTTTGAGTGGTACACTGGCGTTCCACTCTCTGTCCAATAGGAATTCATTCTGATCATGTGTGAGCGCGTCTGGATGACTCGTCTGTTGCTGTCGGCGATGAGCCTGTGAGCTCGGCAACAGGCCAAATATCTCCGTCTGATAGTATTCACATGAGTCACTGGACACGTCTGAACTGCTGCTCACATCTGTAAAACATTCAAATGGTCTTTTACATTCATGTGTATCTGAAGAAACCTGGAGTCCCTGTATGATAAACGTCTAGGTTACGGATGTAACCTCCGTTCCCTGATGGAGGGAACGAGACGTTGTGTCGGAGAAGCGACAATAGGGGTCTCTCTTGAGCACCGAATATACCTCTGATCTATGAAAAAAGGCCAATGAGAAGTTGGCAGCCAATATTTACATACCCCGCCCCCGGAGATACGGGTATAAAGGCGAGGAAATACTAGAGTTCATTCAGGATTTTTCTTCGGAGCCGGAAATGGTTCTGGCCACTACAGCGGCTCGGCTCAGCGACGTGGCCGGGAAGACACAACGAAAGATTCTCCTCCCGGCCCTCCGCCGGCGGACGGAGTGGTCTTACCATCTCCGGAGCTAATGTCTTGGGCTCTGGGTCGTCCATCTCAGGAGTGACTGGGAGCCTTCTGGGTCCTCGAGGGGGTCCGTGAGATGGGGGGCGTCTGCTTCCTGCGGAGCGCTCCACGCGTGGGCTGAGAGCTGGGCCCAGGTTGAGGCGGAGCAGCTTGTTGTTTCCTCGCAGGGGGACGCCCTCGGTGAGCAGACGGGGCATGGCCCGAGGCGGCAGGTTTGCGGCGGGGCAGGATATGAGATATCGCCTCCGTCTGTTTCTTCACAGTGGAGAACTGCTGGGTGAAGTCCTCGACGGTGTCGCCGAAGAGACTGAACTGGGAGACTGGGGCATCGAGAAAGCAAACCTTGTCAGTCTCACGCATCTCGACCAGGTTCATCCATAGGTGTCGTTCCTGGACCACGAGGGTGGCAATCGCCTGCCCGAGTGACTGCGCTGTGACCTTCGTGGCTCTAAGGGCGAGGTCGGTCACTGACCACAGTTCCTGCAGCACGTCGGGATCAGGGCTACCCACGGGCAATTCTGTAAGCGCCTTGGCCTGGTGGACTTGCAGGAGGGCCATGGAGTGCAGGGCGGAAGCGGCATTTCCGGCAGCGCTGTAGGCCTTCGCTGTCAGCGAGGATGTTGTCCTACAGGCCTTGGAAGGGAGTACAGGGCAACCCTGCCAGGTGGTAGGGTTTCCGGGCATAAGTGGAGCGCAACAGCCCTATCCACCGGGGGAATTGCCTTGTACCCGTGGGCCGTTCCGCCGTCGAGGGTAGTGAGAGCAGATGAGCGCGTGGCTTTGTGATGTCGTGTGGTGAACAGTGCCCTCCATAGCGACGTCATCTGCTTCGAGCGCTAGAGGATAAGCGAGCTGGCTGTGAGGCGAGCCGCTGTTGCCTCGAGCAGGGACGGGAGTCAACGAGCGTGCCGGGGGACGGGTGGTCCGAGGGGGGGTACCCGACGGAGCCACACCCGCTGCCATCCCCAGATCGCTTCCAGCACCACTCGCATCATCCTCAATCCCGTGGGAAAAAGGAGCAATGTGAGGGGCGGCTGGAGTGGCTCGCTTTCAGTTGAAAGTGAGCCACGACCGCAACGTTGTCATGGTCATGCTCTCGCAGTGAGAGCATGAACCATCCACAAACGCAGCCTCTGTGTGATCGTTACCCAGACACACGAGACAACGCCTGTGGCCGTCTGAAGCAGAGAGCACACTACCACATCCAGGAACTACACAGGGGTGGAAGGGCATCTTTATAAAGACACGTCCTGAAAAGGACGTTCAACGCCGCTGTGTATTTTGCTCTTTTAGAGGAAATCACTCTTTTAAATAACTCTTTCGAGTTTGGGTTTACTGCGCTGTCGAAGTGCCCAGGGGCAATATGAACTGCCGTGCAAAGAGAAATCGCTGCTGTAATGCTGTAATGTAACGTGCTTCAGAGGGCTGGTGAAAGTTTAGATTTATAGTAAAAACGTAAATATTGATCTGTTTTGCATGCACGCACGCACACACACAGGCACAGACACACACACACACACACAGACAGACTCACACACACACACCTATCATATCGCTTCAGTAATTAGTTTAATCAGAATTAAACTTTTATGCTGCCTTTATGTGCTTTTTGGAGCTTCAAAATTCTGGTCACCATTCACTTGCATTGTATGGACCAACAGAACTGAAATATTCCTCTAAACATCTTAATTTGTGTTCTGCAGAAGAAAGAAAGTCACACACATCTGGGATGACATGAGGGTGAGTAAATGATGAGAGAATCTTCATTTTTGGATGAACTGTCCCTTAAACAGTTTTGATGTTGACTGACAGTACAGAGTGTTATGTGATAACTACTTAAAAAGTATGGCAACAATATTACATGAAATATTTTTAAGAACTTTTCAGTCCTTGTTTTTTAAAAGGAAATCACATTAATTAAATCTAACATGATTTTTATTCTTCTAATGATATTAAGCTAATTTAGTCATTTTTATAAGCTAAAAAATTATAAAAGTGACATTTTACCCCTTTAAAACACTTTAAATGATTTTTATATAATGCATTTTTTAATGATTTATCCATTTATTTTAGAAATATTATTCCCGCTCAAAGCATTTATACTGTATATGAATGTAGACATGTATAGATCAATAACTTAACACATGGTTAAGTGCTGTATTTATCTATGAAACAGTAAGCAGTGTCCTAAAACTATTTGAGAAAAAGAAATACATATTTTAATTGAAGTATACAAATAAAACTCATTTAATGAGAAACAAAATGAAGGTCAAATTACCATCAAATATGTGCTGTAGTCAAGTCTTATGACAAGTTGCTCTAAAACGGATAGTTCACCAAAAATGAAACCTCTCTCATCCTTGACACCCTCATGCAGGTCCAGATGTGTGTGACGGACTTTCTTACTCAGAATAACATTTTTATTACAGAAAATCTCTGAAGGTCCTTATAATGCAAGTGATGGTGACCAGAACTCAAATGAATCCATATAACTCTAGTTTAATTCATGTCTGAAGTCATCCAATCAGTTTGGGGTGGGAAAATACCAAATATAGGAATCATGACATCAGCAGTGTTCTTGTTTTAATAGATGAAACCACTGGAGACTTCTGAACTACTTTAATGTGTTTGTGCTTTTTTGAGCCTTGCGTGATTTACTGCATTGTCTGGAGCTGCAGACGTGAGATCTGTGATGTGAAAGTCTTACACATCTGGGACGGCACATGTGAGTAAATTAGGAGAGAATGTTCATTTTTGGGGAACGGTCCCTTTAGGTTTAAAACATGCAAATACAACACATAAATATTAAAATAACACACAGGACATTAAAGACCAGGCAATTCCTCAAACCTTTGAATGTTTTGAAATGACACTTGGCTAACTGTACTGGACTATAGCCACACTTGCTGACAATCGAACAGCATTCTCAAAGAACATCAATTCTGGAATAAAACTGGAAATAAGAAACTTGTCTTGCGAAACCAATGACAGTTCTGTGTGCTAGAAGCTTGTATTATTGTTGAACTGTAAGAACATTTTCTTCTATTCAGTGCATTGTGGACCAAAACTGGAGGTATAGTATGTCTTTATAAATGTCTGTGCTGTAATAGTGTTTCAGAAGATCTCCCTTTGAAGTTTCCATTGGCAAACCTTACACGACCTCAATCATCGATTACTATCTTACAGCACCATACAACCAAAAACAGTCTTACAATGAAAGTAGAAAATATGAATGCTCACAAAAATGGACCTGTAAACAAATATATATACATATATACATATAATTAGTTGAATCATTTTAATTATATCAGTAATTTACACTAACAAAATGTATTTATGCCTTGTAATATCTGTTCAATGTACACTTATTTCAACATTTGAATTGCAGCCTTTATGAAAGTCAAGGCTTTATTTTGTTAGTTTTAAAGGTAAGAGAATATTTATAGGCAGCAGAATCAAATATAAAACTTGCTATTTCTACACAAGTCATGATCTCTTTGCCAATAAGTGTAATAATCATGTTACACATTACACATTTTGGGTCACACAAGTTAACAAGTTTTAATTGTGATGTTAAATATTGTGCCGTGTTTAATGTTCTGTTATACTCAATGTGCAGAATTAACATGAAAATACCTTGACGAGCATTTTGCTTGACCAATCATTAATTGTACGTCACCTCGGGTGACCAGATGACATGACAAAAAGCCGAAACAACCCCCCTTAAATTATTATTAGTTCAGATTATTTTTCATTACAGTTTACAGCGATTACAGTCAATTCACTCACACAGAGTGATGTTTGTGTGTCTGTGCATTTACTTTCCATCATACGTGATTAAAAACTGTATTTAGCTGTGCTGATTAATTATGTAGAAAATATTCAACTTTATATTATTTGAAGAAATTGAGATCTGGTCATTGAAATGATATTATTCACAGTATTATTACTGTTAAATTATAAAGATGGACAATCCATTCACAGATATCATTTTATTTGTACTTTGTATTTATTTGTATATCCTTGAAATACAACACTGCGCTTTTCCTAACCAAAATAAAACACGATAATTTATTCCTTTTTAAATAAATAAATGCTTGAGCACATAAAATGCCTGAGAAAAACATGCATCAATCTATACACAACAGTCAGCTTCTGTAGAAGACCAAAACTGCCTAAATTATAAATAAATACAAATATTTGAAAATAAATGTAAAACTAAATATGTATTTTTGTATTTTTTATTTACACATTAATTTCCAAATGTATGTATTTCCTCATTATTTATACATTTAATAATTTCTAAATATATTTATTTATGCATGTATATATATTTCCAATGTTGTTTCTGTATGCTAATGAGGGGCGTGTTTTCTCCCTCAGGCACAGCAGCTGAGCAGAGTGACGTCTGGAGGCCACAGTGACGTCTTGTGGTACACAAAAGGAAATGGGAGTCTACAGAACTTAAATAAAGCCACAGATGGAGGTAAATTGTAAAATAATTAAATAAATAGAGGAAATATATACATGTGGAAATACATAAAATAATACATAAATAAAGAAATAAAAGTATAAATACTCATTTGGCACATTTGAAAATAAATAGATTTATATGTACACATTTTTTTACATTTATTTGGAATTGTATTTATTTATGTTTAATTTAGGCAGTTGTGAAGCGCGTCTTTCAACATTGAGGGGGAAAGATCAGTGCCCCTGATTATGAGACAGCAAGAATTCATGTTTCTACTCATTAGTTGTTGTAAGTTGCTCATGATAAAAAAGAAAATAAAGTTTTGTAACCTCATCGAGACGCGGGACTATAATGGTTATTGCAACACTCTTGTGACACTTGAGATAATTTTGTATTTTTTTTTCAAAGTACAAAAACGGAGATAAAGCAAACAGCGACCATTAGTTTAGTCTGGTCACGTTTGGTTTCTGAAGCACATCTTGCATTTTCTTTTTTAAGGATTACAATTGACATGGAATAACCGTCCCCCGTTTATGTGCCACCTCCGCGCGAATGGTGAAGAAACGGCTTAGCATTATAAAACATCATCGCTCTGTTTCATCAGACCATCTTTCATATTTTCTCCACAGAACATTTAGACGTCTCTCTTATTTTACACGCCTGGTTCAACTCGCTCATCAGGACTTCCACATAAACTGGGATATAAAATAAGGGAGATCCAAAATGTGCAATGTGGTGCTCCAGATCTGGATTAAACACTCCTGATCAACATTTAACCAGACAATTAACAAATAAAGGAAAGTACAAATTATTAAGGCTTACATTTTAGCGTGCACATGTGTCGGCCAGTCTGCCAAAATGTGTCAAATCAGTCGTTGCTCACTTTCAGATTAACTGGTGTCCATAAATTAAACCACAAAATTGCTCAGATTTTCCCCAAATAATGTAGTTGTCTTCTCTTTAAATGTATGAGTGAAATGCACCCAGTATTTTGTACACAATGCAAAGCCATAATTAAAAATATTAAATATCCGTAATATTATAAATGTCATGTTAATTTTTTTTGTCAAATTTACTTGACACGTGAATCACTTTTTAAGTAAGTTAAACACAAGAAGGACGTGAAGACTGTTGCAACAGGGAATTATCAGAGCAAATAGACACATGTTTAATGATTCATACATTACATGAAATCATGAATTATGATGAATCAATAATGATGTTGTGGAATCTGTCAATGTGACCTGTGTTTCCCTTTTAAGGGTATCAGCATCACTCAGTCTCACATACACAGAGCTCATGACACATATTCATGTTTCTGTACCTGATAATTGCCTCTGGAAGTTTAATATCCTGTCTTCTTGCTCCATATTGTCGGTCAGTGTGTCGAGGCCTCACAAACACACTTCTTCATATATACAGCTGCTTGTCAACGATTGTGGAGTAATCTTACTGTTTCTAAGAAAGGCAACATGCATCACAGATTCACAGGAAGTCATGTGATGTGAGTTTCACATTTAAATATAGATAAGTGCCTGTATAAGATCTGAACACAAAACTGTCTAATATCTTTAAATAAGCAGGTTGAGATCATTTGGAGTCTACGGCTGAGGTGCCGATATTGTGTTGTCAAAATGAGTTTTGAATAATTGATTTCAATTGACTGATTTCCAGTAAAGAAAATTCCACATACAGTATTTAATTCTTAAAGGGACAGTTCACCCAAAAATGATAATTCAGTCATTATTTACTCACTCGTGTTGTTATAACTCTATATGACTTTGTCTTTTTCTGAACACAAAGGGAGAAACTGTGAATAAATGTTGTGCTCAGTGATGTCATACAATGGCAGTTTATGGTGACGCCTCTTCAAGCTTCACTGACAGTTGGTCTTTAGAGCTCCTTGCACAAGAGCAACAGTAAATAGTCTGCCCATATATAGTGCTTTTGTTAACCTTAGCGGTTTTGAATGTGCACTTTGACTCATTCACACATTCTCGCACCAGTGATGGCAGAGCTGCCATGCCAGGTGCTAGTCTGCCATTTGGAGCAACTTGGGGTTCAGTGCCTTGCCCAAGGACACTTCGGCATGTGGAGTCGTGTGGGGCTGGAATCAAACCACTAACCCGCTCAACCATCTGAGCCATAGCCGCCCCTAAGTAGTAATGCAGCACGCACGAGATGGGGCATTCAAGTGAAAACTCGTTTTGTTTTGCTTCGAGGGGACCACCAGCGATAGTGACAACAGAAAACACAACAAAGCTACAAACCAGAGAACAGAACTTCTTAAACATATCTGAAGAGTTTGTAGTGGAAGAATTGATGCATTGCTATGTCCAGCCTTATCGTTTGAAAGTCCTCAATCAAACAGAGAGATGTGGCTGAAGGTAACCACCAGCACCGCTGCACCCTATACACATATTACACAGTCTGCATAGGGCACCAACTCCCTAGGGGGGGCATCATCTTATCTGAGGGGGGAAAACCCCACCGGCTGCCTTTATTCACACATTATCCCTTATTCAAGGACCCGTAAGCAGTCGCGGAACACAGACGATCACCTCACGCTTGCACCACGCGTCGGACCGGTGCCAGTTCATAGCAGACGGGGTTACCCGGCGTGACGGCAAATATAGAAACCAAGTGATCAACAGAATGTCCCATTGCTCATCGCAGCTGTTTGGACAGAATAAAACTATAACTTTTATTGTGTCATTTGGAGTAGGACACAGTGTAACTGTAGCTAACTTCAGCCCCATCGCTCTGTTTGATTGAGGCAAGAAAAAAGGCTGGACATAGAAATGCATCAATTCTTCCACTACAAACTCTTGAGTCATGTTTGTACGTTCTGTTCTCTGTTTTGTGCAGCTGTGTAGTGTTTACTTTTGTTAATGTCGCTGGTGGATGTTGAAATTAAACAAAACGAGATTTCACTGGTGGGTTCTGCGTAACTACTCAATTAACCGTCAGTGAACATTTTCTCTAAATAACACATTATATTTCAGTTTCTCATCAAATCTTATCGTATACTTTCATAACAATCATGAGTCTCATGAATAATTAATTAGACTTCTGAATTATACTTTGTGTTCTTTTGAAGCTTGAAGAGGTGTCACCATAAACTGCCATTGTATGACATCACTGAGCACAACATTTACTCACAGTTTCTCCCTTTGTGTTCAGAAAAAGACAGAAAGTCATATAGAGTTACAACAACACAAGAGTGAGTAAATAATGACTGAATTATCCTTTTTGGGTGAACTATCCCTTTAATGTTGACCAAACTATTCAACAAAGTGTTTTGAGCAATAATGGCCTGATTTATACACAAGTCATCAGGATGTCTATTAAGAATGATGCATTATGAATTTGTGAATTATGAAATCTGTACCAACACTTTTGAGGTTGTAATTGCTAGTGCATCTTACATCAGACAAACAAGTCAAGTCAAGTGGTTTTTTATTGTCGTTCAACCATATACAGTTAGTACAGTACACAGTGAAATGAGACAACATTCCTGCAGGACCATGTGCTACATAAAACAACATAGGACCAACACTGGACCACATGAGACTATACAGACTAAATAACATATATATACCTTTATATCTATATAAAGTGCACGTGCAAACATGTGCAAAAAGTGTTCTATGCACACAGCAGTTATTGAGGTAGCAGACAGTTATAAAGTGACAGTAATTAAAGTGCAACTCAGGACACGTGTGTGTGTGTGTGTGTGTGTGTGTGTGTGTGTGTGTGTGTGTGTGTGTGTGTGTGTGTGTGTGTGTGTGTGTTTGTTGTAAATGTCTTTGATGGAGGGAAGAGAGACCCCGATGATCTTCTCAGCTGTCCTCACTATCCTCTGCAGGGCTTTGCGGTCCGAAACGGTGCAAGTCCCAAACCAGGCAGTGATGCAGCTGCTCAGGATGCTCTCAATAGTCCCTCTATAGAATGTAGTGAGGATGGGGGTTGGGAGATGTGCTTTCCTCAGCCTTCGAAGAAAGTAGAGACGCTGCTGGGCTTTCTTGGTGATAGAGCTGGTGTTGAGGGACCAGGTGAGGTTCTCCGCCAGGTGAACACCAAGGAATTTGGTGCTCTTGACGATCTCCACAGAGGAGCCGTCGATGTTCAGCGGAGTGTGTTCACCTTGTGCTCTCCTAAAGTCAACAACCATCTCTTTTGTTTTGTCGACATTCAGGGACAGGTTGTTGGCTCTACACCAGTTCGTCAGCCGCTGCACCTCCTCTCTGTATGCTGACTCATCGTTCTTGCTGATGAGACCCACCACGGTCGTGTCATCGGCGAACTTGAGGATGTGGTTCGAGCTGTGCATTGCTGCACAGTCGTGAGTCAGCAGAGTGAACAGCAGTGGACTGAGCACACAGCCCTGGGGGAAGCAGGTTCAGCTTTCCAATCAGGTGATGAGGAATGATTGTGTTGAATGCTGAACTGAAGTCTATGAGCAGCATTTGAGCGTATGAGTCCTTTTTGTGTAGGTGGGTGAGTGCCAGATGGAGGGTTGTGGTGATGCCATCGTCTGTTGAACGGTTCAGACAATATGCAAACAGCAGTGGGTCTAGTGAGGGGGGCAGCTGGGTCTTAATGTGCCAAAAAACAAGCTTGAGCAACATCATCTAAACCACAAGACACATGCACCCACACACACACACTCCTCGCTGTGGTGTTGAGTGTGGTATAGGTGAGAGAGGGTTCTTCCCTCCTTTGCAACTTAAACAATAAACTATGACACAAAGATGGAAAAAATGAGTAAGATTATAGAACAAAGAGCTTTCTGCTTTATCTGAGTGTTGACCTTTTTAAAAAACAGCCATGCAATCCTTCAAAATGCATCTGAATCATCACTGCACTTTTCTCATTTAAACGTTTGACCAGTTGGATAAAGAGTGGATTTGTCTTATACACAGATTATTCATAAAGGTTTATAATCTACTTTTATTTACTCAAAATAGAAAGACAACAGTGTCTCAAACTGTGCTCAGAATGACATAGATATCAGTTTGGTGCAAACAAAACTATATCAATATGACATGAGATTCTTCCAAGAACAGAGATATTCTTTCATTTAATTTATCCAAAGGAATTTCAGGAGAAACATGTGGGGCAAATCTCCTGAGCAATACTATCATCACACTTTATTGTTGTGAAATAAAGAGTAATTAATATGTCTGATCACTGTGGAAATGATTTAAATGACAGTCTGCTGCTCTGTCAATGTTTAATACGAGTCAGCGCTTTTATTAGCTCGACCGCTTTGTGTTCAAAGTTTCAGTGGACGCTCAACAATACATCGGACCATACCATTGCTAAAAGACAGGGGGGAATTCCATATGTTTGTGTCTAATTACATTGAATGGTTGTTCAGTCTAACATTGTTCTCTCAGAAGTATATTCGATCCATAATGTAACCATAAAAACACAAGAAACAAAAAAACACCAGAAAAGGAGTTTTAAGTTTAAGTAAGATTTGATACCCCCCCGCCGGAAACTACAATAACTCAGTCCTAGTTATGTTCCACACGCAGAGTTCTTGTGAATCGGTTCTTTTGAGTGATTCAGTAGAGCCGAGTCACCTACAGCGTTCGTAAATCACTCGACTGAAACCTCAAACACAGACACATTTAGCTCAAACTGTTATAGATTGTTTTATGCTTCTTTAACACTATATATAACTTAATTAAATACACATTTGTAAAACGTAGTGTATTATTATTGTAGCACAAATAATAATAATAATAATACCAAAATCATCTTCTAAACCTGGGAACTGTCACCAGGGCCGCATTAAGGTGGTGTTGGGCCCCGGGGCCGGGGCTTATGTTTTGCTGGGCCCCTGTCAGTCGTCAGAGCACTCAGTGTTGGATGTAATCCATTACTAAGTAATTCATTACCATAATTAAATTACCTTTTCACTGAAAAAGTAAAGTATTGGGATTACTCTCATTTTTTCAGTAATTACAGTTACTTCTGATGTAATTGCGTTAAATACTGTTTAGTCTATAGAACAATTATATATAAAACAATAGTGAATTTAAAATTTAATTTGAACATCTAATGTTAAAATATATGTTTTCTAATTTAACACCGCCCCCTTAAATTCTTTGGCCAGTTCATGAATAATTAATTAGATGTATTTGAAAGAATGAAATCAACAGTTTCATGTCTATCCTTGTATTGTTCATCTGGTCGAGGTTGGTCAGGCGTTTTAAAAAGTAATTAGTAATGCAATAATACAGTAAATCTAACTACACTGTGGAAGCTGTAATTAGTAGTTAGTAATTAATTACTTTTCTAGAGTAACTTACCCAACACTGCATGTGCTACACGGATGGGTTTAGCCATGGCGTTTACGTCCGCCTCTCCATGTGTTCGGGGCCCCCTGCTGCCGCGGGCCCTGGGGCTTAAGCCAAGGTTAGCTTTTGCATTACTGGGGCCCCTACTGTCACAGCATTTACTGTGTTTGATAAAGGAGAGAAGCGCAGGCTTCTCCGATGTAAAACAGTGCATTCTTTAGGTATGCATGCGAGTAGTATAAATATTCCGGACATCCTTCATCTGGTGATGTGGGTATTGACCTGTGGCTCCATTATATATGATGTAATGACAACACCCGCGAAAATGATCCAGCGTTTTGATTGGTCTCCTCAGTTCCCCAGGGATTGTGGGATGGTGAAGTGTCCATGTGCACTTCAGAGTCTCTCCAGCTCATCCTGGTGATTCATGAATACTGAGGATTTGCGCAGTTCTCTATTGGGATACTGTTTTTTGCATACTATATGGGAGGGAAGTATGGATATTCGGACGCAGCATATATGAGCGACGACGACTCAAATGAAGAGGTTTAACGTATGAACCGGTTCATTTGCATCTGATCTGTCCGAACGAACCGATTCGCGGAAGTGACTCGGACTTGTATGCGCTTCTCAGTTCATGTTGATACAAAGTTTCCGTGTGCGCTTGATCGGCGCGGTGAGCAACAGTTCATTAACTTTATTTATTCCCGCTGATCAGCGGATCAATCGTGTTCACATGAGCGATAGAAGACCAGAAAAACGAGCGATTTGAAGTTTGTAGGAGTTATATGAGAACAGAAGAGGAAGAATCAGGTGCGTTTGAACTCGCTGCTGTTTGAGTCGTTTGGGCAGGTGTGGAGAGATTTAATCGATCTGATTTGTGTGAGATCATCATTATATGTGCAGTGTTCACAGTTACTGATAAAAGTTAGTACTATAGTACAGGGGTGGTAAAACTTTGAGTCAAGTTTATCTGTATAGCGCTTTAGGCAATACAAATATTTGTTTTTAAGCAGCTCTAGAGAAAAACACATTGTAATATATGAAATCTAATAAATGTTAGTTCCTCTGGTTATACAGCATGAACATATCAGACAGATATGTGCAATGCAAGTCATGCATTTATTGAGTAAACTTGAGCTTTTGTGGGGGGTTTTGGTAGGAAATGTTTAAAAGCAGTCATTTATTATCCATGTTTTCCACTTTAAGAGAATAAAGTGACACAGACAGTGTCTGTGAATGATTTCCACATATGTGTTGTGGTATAGACCTGATACTGGAAGGCATTGAGAGGAAACAAATATTAGATGTCCCAAAACATGGCATTGCCATCGTTCATGTCACCGTGGAAGCACCACAGTAAAAAAGAATGACAAACAAACGTGGTAGAATGATTCTTTTTGGTTCTTTGTGTGGAATCTGGTGTTTTGCAACAAAGTCATTGTGAATGATACAATGAATGACATAATCTCAGATATGAAGCATTTACACTGTTTTGGTTTGATTGAATCTTGTCAGCAGATATTTATAGTCTTGTCTTTATTATGTGTTATGTGGTTAAACAGGGATGACACCTGTTCCGGAGAACTCTGAGGAGACGTGAATGGATTCTGTTGAATAGTTTAAGGTGTCTTGAAATCTTGTTGTTCATTCAGACTCTGATCTCAGTGAAATTGGGAACTTTTCTTCAGCGGTTCTTGCAGTGATTGTGTGTGTGTGGTCATGTAAACACATAAATGGCATTTCTTTATGAAAGTGAGGTCATAAACGGCTTAAAAATAAACTAATGGACACGGGTAGATTTTAGAGGTAGACCGCTGTAATGGTTTAAGAAGTGATCAGTGGTGATGGTTGTTGTTTGGAACTATCGGTTATCGGCAAAAATCAATACTGATAGTTTTTTATTCCTCATCATTAAACGTCATCTGGTGAAATATATACATACAAAACTCTTCATCTGGTGAATATATTGGCTATAAAAAGTTAAATTCGTTAAATTCTTACATATAGAGCATTGTTACGGAGCCAAGTCTACATCATTTCAAAATAAGAGTCCCTGGAGTGTTTTGGGCTTGTTTATAGTTAAAGTCCAGTGTTCTGCACCAAATCTTCATTTTCTGGTTATTATTGGTAATGTGGAAGCACAATGAACTTCTTTTGGGATTTTCTATAAATTGATTTTAAAAACTGTCGGCCGATTCATCGATTATCTGCCTTTTTCACATCCTTAGTTATCGGCATAAAATCCACTATCTGCCGACCTTTAGTAGTTTTTGCCGATTACACCTATTGTGTGTTGTGCACATGAAAGAGAATAACTCGATTATTTCCAATCTCACATAAAAGAAGATTTCTTGCTTTGTCCAGTTGTTTTAAATAAACAGATTTTTGGGAGTTATCAGTTGGGCAGCAACTAACGATTATGTTAATAATCGACTAATCTAACGATTATTCGACTTTTCGGCGTTTATTGCAACGGTTAATCATTCGCTGTTAACCGATTATTCAGCTTGTGCAGCTAAATAAAAACTTAAAGGTTGAATTAAACGTGCTTATTAACAATAAAGAGGACAAAATGATCTTTTAAAAACACCTCTAAATGAGGGAATTAAAGGGGAAAAATCCTCTTGTTATGAAGTGTTTTTGTCTTGTTTTCCATTTAACATTGTCTTAAAAATCCTTAAAAGAAGATGAGAAGCAATAAGATATTTAGACCTGCTTTTAGAGAATGTATCTAAAATATAAGTGTATTTTGTCACATGTTCATACTTCTGCGAGTGCAGTAAAGACAAATATACTCATATTCATGATCTATTCTCTAAAAGCACGTCTAAATATCTGTTATGCTGCTTTTCAGGTGAATGCATCTTTTTTAAAAGATTTTTTGATATTTTTAAATATGAAAAATTAACTATTTTTTCTTCTGAAGTATAGCTGTTTAAGTAAAGTGATGAGCGTCTCCGCGCCAGTAATGAGTGTCTCCGTGCCACCGCGCCAGTGATGAGCGTCTCCGTGCCAGTGATGAGCGTCTCCATGCCTCCGCACCAGTGATGAGCGTCTCCGTGCCTCCGCACCAGTGATGAGCGTCTCTGTGCCTCCGCGCCAGTGATGAGCGTCTCCGTGCCTCCGCACCAGTGATGAGCGTCTCTGTGCCTCCGCACCAGTGATGAGCGTCTCTGTGCCTCCGCGCCAGTGATGAGCGTCTCCGTGCCTCCGCACCAGTGATGAGCGTCTCCGTGCCTCCGCACCAGTGATGAGCGTCTCTGTGCCTCCGCGCCAGTGATGAGCGTCTCCGTGCCACCGCGTTAGTGATGAGCGTCTCCGCTCCAGTGATGAGCGTCTCCGTGCCTCCGCGTCAGTGTTGAGCGTCTCCGTGCCAGTGATGAGCGTCTCCGTGCCAGTGATGAGCGTCTCCGTGCCTCCGCGTCAGTGTTGAGCGTCTCCGTGCCAGTGATGAGCGTCTCCGTGCCTCCGCATCAGTGATGAGCGTCTCCGTGCCTCCGCATCAGTGATGAGCGTCTCCGCGCCAGTGATGAGCGTCTCCGCGCCAGTGATGAGCGTCTCCGCGCCAGTGATGAGCGTCTCCGTGCCAGTGATGAGTGTCTCCGTGCCTCCGCTCCAGTGATGAGCATCTCCGTGCCAGAGATGAGCGTCTATGTGCCACCGCGCCAGTAATGAGCGTCTCCGTGCCTCGGCGTCAGTGTTGAGCGTCTCCGTGCCTCGGCGTCAGTGTTGAGCGTCTCCGTGCCTCGGCGTCAGTGATGAGCGTCTCTGTGCCAGTAATGAGCGTGTCCGTGCCTCGGCGTCAGTGTTGAACGTCTCCGTGCCTCGGCGTCAGTGATGAGCGTCTCCGTGCCTCGGCGTCAGTGTTGAACGTCTCTGTGCCTCGGCGTCAGTGATGAGCGTCTCTGTGCCTCGGCGTCAGTGATGAGCGTCTCTGTGCCTCGGCGTCAGTGTTGAGCGTCTCCGTGCCAGTGATGAGCGTCTCCGTGCCTCCGCATCAGTGATGAGCGTCTCCGCGCCAGTGATGAGCGTCTCCGCGCCAGTGATGAGCCTCTCCGTGCCTCCGCATCAGTGATGAGCGTCTCCGCGCCAGTGATGAGCCTCTCCGTGCCTCCGCGTCAGCGTTGAGCGTCTCCGTGCCAGTGATGAGCGTCTCCGCGCCAGTGATGAGCGTCTCCGTGCCAGTGATGAGCGTCTCCGTGCCTCCGCATCAGTGATGAGCGTCTCCGCGCCAGTGATGAGCGTCTCCGTGCCAGTGATGAGTGTCTCCGTGCCTCCGCTCCAGTGATGAGTATCTCCGCGCCAGAGATGAGCGTCTATGTGCCACCGCGCCAGTAATGAGCATCTCCATGCCTCGGCGTCAGTGTTGAACGTCTCCGTGCCTCGGCGTCAGTGATGAGCGTCTCTGTGCCAGTAATGAGCGTCTCCGTGCCTCGGCGTCAGTGTTGAACATCTCCGTGCCTCGGCGTCAGTGATGAGCGTCTCTGTGCCAGTAATGAGCGTCTCCGTGCCTCGGCGTCAGTGTTGAACGTCTCCGTGCCTCGGCGTCAGTGTTGAACGTCTCCGTGCCTCGGCGTCAGTGATGAGCGTCTCCGTGCCTCGGCGTCAGTGATGAGCGTCTCCGTGCCTCGGCATCAGTGATGAGCTTCTCTGTGCCTCGGCGTCAGTGATGAGCGTCTCTGTGACTAATCGTTTCAGCCCTAGTTATCAGCATATTGGTGTGCATGTAAATGGGCTCAATGATTGTGCGAACGCGATTACTTCCTGGTTTCAATGCGGGATCTGAACCCGGGTCTTCCACTCTGCTGACTCGACACGCTTCCGCTCTCGCCTCAGGGGAAGGAAAACATGCTTAAGACAATAAAAAAAAAAAAAGTGTGATTAAGGATGGCGCATGTCAGTGAATCTGAAAAATATGGCTGACCTTGGGGTACCGTAACTCTCGGTAACAACATGCCGACTTCCTGTGTGATCATGTTGGTTCATTACAGCACTTTTACTGCTCAGGATCATGTGAACTGGATCAATCTTTCAGGAGAAACATTTTCTTATTTATTTCAGTGTAACATGTCCGCGCACGACTGGATCGTTTGATGCTTTTCTTTGGGTTCCAGATGTGCAAACATGCCCAGAATTCAGTGTAATCTGATCTCTCGACTATATAATGTTCCATTCGTACCATCAGTTTTGAGTCTTATATAAAGACAGCAGATGTCACTATTTTGGACATGTTTCAAATGACATTTTACCCCCCGTAAGGTCGTATCCCTTCACAGCAGCTCTGAGACTCGAAAGCAGGATGTTACAAAACATGTGACTATGCCTCCCCATGTGTTGAGACACATTTGACTGTGGGAACCTTGAATCAGTGAACTAATCCAAATATTACAACATTAAAATAACAACTTGCATGTCAAGTCCTTAACAATAATCATTTAAGTAGTACTTTTTTATCCTATAGAGAATAATGGCAATGAAAGTATTTTAATTCCATGTTTTAAAGTTTAATTTAATTGCATCAACCAAATTGTTTCTAAATAAATTCTTAAAACTTTTAAAAACATTTAAAAAGTAAAAAATAGAACAACTATTTTTCAACACACCATTGAATTTTTCACAATCTTTTATTCTTATATATTGCTTTATTATTATTATTATTATTATTATTATTATTATTATCATAATAATAATATTGATACTGTGAATACTGCATTTTACTATACAGTAGGGCTGCAACTAATGATTATTTTGATAATCGATTAATCTATCGATTATTAGAACGATTTTTCGGGTGATTATTGCAACGTTTAATCATTAACTCTTAAACGATTATTCAGCTTGTGGCCCGACTTAAAAGGTTGTATTAAAAGTGCTTACCAGTAATAAAGAGGACAAAATTGTCTTTTAAAAACACCTCTAAATGACATTCACTGAATTAAAATGTTTTATTAAGTTTAATAAAGAAATTCACTGCAATAATCCTCTAGTTATAAAGTGTTTTTGTCTTGTTTTCCATTTAAAAATGTCTAAAAATCCTTAAAAGAAGAAACATTTAATTGTGAATCAGCATATCAGATATTTAGACTTGCTTTATGTGAATATATTTTGTATATAAGTGTATTTTTCACTTTTTATAATTCTGCGAGTGCAGTAAAGACAAAATATATTTATATTCAACATAAATGCTGTAAAAGCAAGTCTAAATATCTTATATGCTGCTTCTCAGATTAATGCATTTTTTTTAAAGGATTTTTAGATATTTTAAAATATTTGTATTTTTAATATTATAGTCAACATTCTCAGATAAAAAAAATGTTTTCTTTAGTATAACGCAGTGGGGATTTCTTTAAGACTGCAAGGGAAGCTCAGCTTCCCCTATAATGTCAAACAAATAATGGTCAAATATGTACTATTGTGTAAACAATTTATTGACTAAAAATGCGTTAGAACACGTTCATCTCGAAGACGAGTTCGTTCAGAATCAGCTACATTACATATAGCAGGTCGGCTGACTCGATTTACTTCTCATACATTCCCGTAGCGTCAGTGCATTTCCCTGTTGAAGCCGAGCGTCCATTGACTTCAACGGGGCTGCTCTGAACAGTTTTTTTCAGTGCTCCGAAAATAGACGGTCATTGGATAAATGCTGCGATTATGTCCCGCCCACGGACGCTCAGCGTCTCTGGGGGTGAATGAGGAGTGGGCTGGCCCAGACTCCGGGCTTCCTTGTGATGATTGGAGGATCTGTCGAAAGGCTGCGTCTCCTTTTGATTGACAGCGCATCTGTACTATAAGAAGTCACTGAAGCTATTTCGCGCTCAGTCCCATCGTGGATTTCTCAAGTGTAGTCGAAAGACAAACTGCTGCAACCTATTTCTTTATATTTGTTTGCCGAAATTGCTAGTCAATTTGCATAATACATTTCACACAATTATACACCACATTCCTTGTTTCAGTTTTACCAAGTTTAATATATTTTGTTTTAGAGCGTTCGTTCGTTCGTTCGTTCGTTCATTCATTCATTCATTCATTCATACAGTAGGCTAGGCTAGCGTCGTACGGGTGAAACTGCGCACGATGGCAGACGGTGCTAATATTGTCGACCTGATTTTGGCGAAGCCATTTGAAAGTCTTCCTTACGAGGAAAAAATTAGAATTAAACAGCAGGGCAGATCAACACCTAAGATTGATTTAGTGCAAAAAATAGGGTAAATAAGTTTATAATGTAGGCCAAAAATGAGCTTCCCCTCTTTGAAAGACCAGCAGCCGCCACTGGTATAACGCATTAAATATAACCGCATTAAAGATGTAACACATTAAATATAACCGCATTAAAAAATGTAACTCATTAAATATAACCGCATTAAAGATGTAACGCATTAAATATAACCGCATTAAAGATGTAACGCATTAAAGATGTATCGCATTAAATATAACCGCATTAAAGATGTGACGCATTAAATATAACTGCATTAAAGATGTGACGCATTAAATATAACCGCATTAAAGATGTGACACATTAAATATAACCGCATTAAAGATGTAACGCATTAAATATAACCACATTAAAGATGTGACGCATTCATTATAACCGCATTAAAGATGTGACGCATTCATTATAACCGCATTAAAGATGTGACGCATTAAATATAACCGAATTAAAAATGTAACACATTAAATATAACCGCATTAAAGATGTGAAGCATTAAATATAACCGCATTAAAGATGTAACACATTAAATATAACCGCATTAAAGGTGTGACGCATTCATTATAACCGCATTAAAGATGTGAAGCATTAAATATAACCGCATTAAAGATGTAACGCATTAAATATAACCACATTAAAGATGTGACGCATTCATTATAACCGCATTAAAGATGTGACGCATTCATTATAACCGCATTAAAGATGTGACGCATTAAATATAACCGAATTAAAAATGTAACACATTAAATATAACCGAATTAAAGATGTGAAGCATTAAATATAACCGAATTAAAAATGTAACACATTAAATATAACCGAATTAAAGATATGAAGCATTAAATATAACCGCATTAAAGATGTGAAGCATTAAATATAACCGCATTAAAGATGTAACACATTAAATATAACCGCATTAAAGGTGTGACGCATTCATTATAACTGCATTAAAGATGTAACACATTAAATATAACCGCATTAAAGGTGTGACGCATTCATTATAACCGCATTAAAGATGTGAAGCATTAAATATAACCGCATTAAAGATGTAACGCATTAAATATAACCACATTAAAGATGTGACGCATTCATTATAACTGCATTAAAGATGTGACGCATTAAATATAACCGAATTAAAAATGTAACACATTAAATATAACCGAATTAAAGATGTGAAGCATTAAATATAACCGAATTAAAGATGTGAAGCATTAAATATAACCGAATTAAAAATGTAACACATTAAATATAACCACATTAAAGATGTGACGCATTCATTATAACCGCATTAAAGATGTGACGCATTAAATATAACCACATTAAAGATGTGACGCATTCATTATAACCGCATTAAAGATGTGACGCATTAAATATAACCGAATTAAAAATGTAACACATTAAATATAACCGAATTAAAGATGTGAAGCATTAAATATAACCGAATTAAAGATGTGAAGCATTAAATATAACCGAATTAAAAATGTAACACATTAAATATAACCGAATTAAAGATGTGAAGCATTAAATATAACCGCATTAAAGATGTAACACATTAAATATAACCGCATTAAAGGTGTGACGCATTCATTATAACTGCATTAAAGATGTAACACATTAAATATAACCGCATTAAAGGTGTGACGCATTCATTATAACTGCATTAAAGATGTGAAGCATTAAATATAACCGCATTAAAGATGTTACACATTAAATATAACCGCATTAAAGGTGTGACGCATTCATTATAACTGCATTAAAGATGTAACACATTAAATATAACCGCATTAAAGGTGTGACGCATTCATTATAACTGCATTAAAGATGTAACACATTAAATATAACCGCATTAAAGGTGTGACGCATTCATTATAACTGCATTAAAGATGTAACACATTAAATTCAGTGCCGGCTGTTCATGAGTGCAGTAGATGACCTAATCCTTCCAATGTCCTGTAAAGAATACTCCACAAAACAAACTCCAGCCAATAGGAGGAATAAACACAAAGTACGTGCAGATTCACCAGCACACTGTCCTGAAGGAGTGCCACCCCACAAAACAAACTCCAGCCGCCTGGTGGAACAGCACAAAAAGAAACAAAAAGGTGCCCAGTTTCCTTAGAGAGTCACGTGAATGTTCAGTGAGTCAGGTCCAATAGGCAGCAACATGAGTATCACAAAATAACTCACTCCATTGACTTCATGAAGGACATCGCTTGCTGTGGGTATGTGAATGTTTTACGGCCTTCCTTATTATCTAATCTCAGTTTGAGCGGGAACATCAGTGCAAAAGTGATCTTCTGTTGATGTAACAGTTTCTTGCGTTACTTGAATCGATCACGTTTCTCTCTTGTCCAATTCTGGGTACAAGAAAATGTTGTGGTTTTTCCTAGAAAGCTTTCCTTTACTCCTCGCCTCATGTAACACAAGATCTTTATGGGATGATCTCAGAAATTTGGCATGAATTGATCGGGGCCTGTCTCCCTCCGCGGATCTCTGAGCTCACTCGATTGCCATCTTATGGCCTGTTATGTCGAGCAGACTCGGGAAGAGCTCATCTAGGAATTCCACCATATCTCTGCCTTCCTCATGCTCAGGAATTCCAACAATTCGGTTGTTCGGTTGTTGCTGTCTGGTGTCGGTGAGGGTGGTTTGTTCTCTGGATAAGATGTGTGTTGTCTATACAGCTGGAGTTTCACTTACTGCCCCCTGGAGAAAACACGTGGAACTACAAGCTGCAATTACATTAATTGCATACATTTTTTATATTATTAATCACACTGAATTAACTCGTTAAATCAGTGTGCTTAACTCGTTTAAGCATTTTAAACAGATTATTGTCCAACACTAATGATGCAAGAACATCTGTGTGAACTTACAGCTACTGAACATCACCACTACACCAGTCAAAGTCATTGAGCAAAAATGGGTCAGAACTGAGAATCTTATGTAACTCATTATTTTCTTATGTAATGCGATCACATTCAGAAAAGTGCGACTGAAGTGTCCAAACACTCTTTGAGGCCGCTGTGTACTTGTGTGAGCTGAAACGGATGAAAAATGATCCACTGCACTTCTAGCAGGAGTTTGTGGTGGACTGATAATGTGATTTCCATACGAGTGTGTACCAGTGGTGTGTGTTGTGATGGGGTTTCGGAGGGTTTGACGTCTGATGCAGTTTCAAATGTCTTCTGACCACAAATTGCTGCAGCTGATGATGTGATGCCGTTCAGTGCCAGGAAAACAAGCGTGTTCCTCCACCCACTGACACATCTGCACACACACACACACACTTTCTCTAGTTCTGCTTTATCTTTAGTCAGCTCTAGATTGGCACTAATGTTTAGTAGTGTGCTGGAGAACACTAGATGTGTGAACACAAGCTAATGAAGTGATTTGACACATTTTAAACGGTACATTTGGCTTTATCTTAAACCACATTTCTCTCTGTCTCACACATCCAAATGTACATGTTTGTGATTTTGCATCTGTTGTTCTGAGTATCGTGTTGTGTCTTTGTTCAAATAATGTATTCAGTCTGTTTCTCTTCCGTTTTATAACGATCGCAGCTGGTTTGCCCGTGGGCACGTGTGTTTGTGCTGTTGGCACAGATGTTCTGCTTATCATGTAAACTTTCTGATTTAAATCACCTCCTTTGTTTTATGACACTATTCAGTGTTCAAATTAAGTTAATTGTTACGTATGGAGGCGCAAATGAGTCAAAATTAAATAATGAAAGAAATAGTTCACCCAAAAAGGATATTTCTCCCATTCGTCAATGACCTTTAACCCTTTCTGAAGTGATACAATCAGTTTTTAGTAAATGATGAGAGAATTATCATTTTTAGGCAAACTATTACTTTAAATAAATATTTAGGTAAATCATTAAATACATAATGAAATTGGTAAAACTATAAAATCCTTAAATGAATCATTAAATCACAAAATAAAACAATAAATGACCCAAAGCTCATGCTTTAATGAAAAATCAACCCAAAGATGATGATTAATGAAATAGAAGCACATTTATTGTTTTATTTTGTGATTTAGTGTAATTTGGCCCTCTGTAGGCCTGTTTCATTTTTTAAACGTAACGAAAAATTACTTAGTCAAACATTAAAACGTATTAATATGAAAGTTTTTGGTTTGGCTGTGTAAAAATATTGATGATGATCTTCATTTGAATGATCCTGAGATTCAGTTCTTAAAATCACTTTTGGGGTTCTGGTATCTCAGCGAGTATTGACACTATCACACCTGGAGTCGCGAGTTTGAATCCAGGGCGTGTAGTGAGTGACTCCAGCCAGGTCTCCTTAGCAACCAAATTGTCCCAGTTGCTAGGGAGGGTAGAGTCACATGGGGTAACCTCCTCATGGTCACTATAATGTGGTTCTCGCTCTCGGTGGGGCGTGTGGTGAGTTGTGAGTGGATGCCGTGGAGAATAGCGTGAAGCCTCCACACACGCTACATCTCCATGGTAACGTGCTCAACAAGTCACGTGATAAGATGCGCGGATTGACGGTCTCAGACGCGGAGGCAACTGATATTCGTCCTCCGATTGAGGCGAGTCACTACACCACCACGAGGACTTACAAATTGGGAGAAAAAGGGGAGAAGATCCACAAAAAAAGCATTCTTAAAATCACAAGATTGATCTTTTAATTTAAATGTTTACTTTTTTTTTTTTATTAATATTTTATGAATGTATCAGGAAGGGTTTATACAGATTTCCTGATTGAATTCTGATTCACAAGCTTTCGATTAGGAATTCGATATCGATTCATTTGGGCGTATTTCAGTGATAATGTTCATTTTGCTGACACATGAATGAAATTCCCAGTTAATGCTGTTAATTATACAGGGACCTTCGAACTACTCTGTAAAAAGGGATTTGTGTGTCAAGTAAATTTGATTAAAAAAATATGTTGAGGTTTATAAATATTACAGATATTTAATTTTTATTAATGCTATACAGCATTGTATAAAATAAAATGTTTTTTGGGTACATTTAACAAATAACTTTAAGAGAGAAGACGACCTAATTATTTTGTGGTGTAATTATTTTGTGATTTAATTTACGGGCAATTCATTTGAAAGTGAGCAACTGCTGATTTGATGACAATTTAGATGACTGGTCAACACGTGAACATGCTAAAAGATAAAGATTACGAAAAATATTTTTTACAAATTATAGATTTAATAGATTTTCATAATTTTGGTCATATTTTAGCTTTTCAAAATGATAAAATCCATTTATTCAATCAATAAATATGATACTGCACATATTCTATCTTGTTGCATGTTCATAGTTTACAGGTAATTATATTGATTTGTAAAGCACATGATTAAAATCGGTACTGTCTCTTTAAGAAAACTGGCATTTCTGTAAATGAGCGCATATTAATGAGAGTGGTCTGGAATGGCTTCGTTATCTCATCTGTTGTATGTTGGATTAGAATTAAATGTTTTTTTTGTTTTTTCTGACTGTAAAGAACACAAAGATCCATTAAAACAGACATTATTCAGTGACCAATGGATCGTGAGGATCTCAAAACAAACTTTTACTCTCAACACTCGCTGAAAGATCTCGCTGCTGAGCTTAAATCTGTATCAATACCGAGCTCTTGTTTTGGTGAGGTTGTGTGTGATGCAGCACCACGTTGACCAGATGAATCTGATTGGACAAACAGTCTTTCAAATCAACAACAAGCTTTTTCTCTTCCATTTTAAAAGTGGGTTCAAAGTTCAATTGCCTTATTTTCCTAAACTACATGTATGATGATGATATGTTTTTCACATGTAGCATTGTTCTCTTGTGAAGTGCATTCTGGGTTGATGTTAGTGGTGCTCTGACACGCCTTCAGATTGTCATAAAAATGTGTGTGTGGAATTACAGGCACGTTGCAACATGATCGCTTGATCGCATTCTTCTGTGTGTTTCAGGTGTTCAGCAGCAGGATGACAGACGCTGGGATCGTTCAGGAGTTTTCTCAGGTGTGTTGGTGATTCCAGCGGGACTCATGGCCTCTGGAGTCAGTTTTGACTCTGATCTGCACCTCATGATCACGGATCTGGAGTAAGTCACGTTTGTGTTTCACATGCTGCTCGATTGTAATCATGCTGTTTTTCCCTTTTTGTCTGTGGACCCACACCCAACTTTTGTGTGTGTGTGTGTGTGTGTGTGTGTGTGTGCGTGCGTGTGTGTTCACAGGCTTCACTCGCTACAACATTGTGTGTCTGTTTAGATCATTATTCATGTGCACAATCAGTCTTTCTCTAGGC